>NC_041388.1:377464092-377481689 GCF_002162155.2 Triticum dicoccoides | reverse complement strand
CGCCATCAGTTGGTCACCTCATCATCACTCAGCCGCCCCGCGCGTCGCCATCGGTTGGTCACCTCATCACCACTCGGCTGCCCCGCGCATCATCATCGGTTGGTCACCTCATAACCACTCGGCCGCCCCACGCGTCACCATCGGTTGGTCACCTCATCACCACTTGGTCGCCCCGTGCATCGCCACTCGGTTGGTCGCCTCATCACCACTCGGCCACTCGCGCGCCTTCAGACAGCTAAGTCATTTTAAATTCTGTTATTTCCGTCTTCCCGAGTATCCCGTAATTCACACATCACGTTCACTCAGAGGCCACGCCACCGAGTGTACCTCTACGCTCGGCTGCTTATTTTCACATACTTGCTTAGTACTGGTTATGTGACTCCCGGGTCCAACTTCCATTTTTTCACATACGTCATTCATGAACACCATGTGTCGTTCTTCATTTCGAGTTTGCATCGCTCCTCCCGGGCTGCAACTCAGTCGAAACACTACACTTCCGTTTTATTTGAGCCAGTATTCTAATGAGTTCAGTCGGATCCTTCACTTTGACAAGTTCGAACGGATCCTTCGCTCTTCCAGACTCTTGCTAGTTAACTAGCAAGCCCCTTGCACTCCCAGCGGGTGTCTATGGGTGTTATTCACACAAATCATTTCAGCACACATCAAATTTCCTTGAAAATTTATTTCGTTGGCTTATGCCATTTTTTACACATGTTACGCGGTCACTCGACGGCCCTATGTGCCAACTTCATCGTTGCTCGGACTCGGTCACCGTACTGGTCCTAGCGCACCACAACACCGACCTTGTCGCTCTGTTGACTTCAAACACATCCAACCAACCCCTCTGTGGAATCATCTTCATCGTATCAATGATATAGACCTCGTCAGGCATGAGACAGATAAGTCCCTTTTGTAATTAAATTTCACACTTCACTCTTTTGTGAGTTTGCCTCTTTCGAGCATCACTCGGAAGCTTCTCCTCATCTTTACCCGATCCCGAATCGATGAATTGCAAATCATCCATTCAAAACTATATTTCTCGTATTCCGACATGTCCGTTGTCGAAGCCTGTAGTACGCTCGGGGGCTACGCCGCACTCAGGGGCTGCATCTCGTTTGGAATGACACTCTCCTGAGTAGTCGAGTACTTCATCACCTGCCAGGTCCTTCACTTCAACAAGTGCATTCGATCCGCCACTTTGACAAGTTTTATAATCACCCAGACGCTCTGCACGCCATCTTCATTCCTACTCAGACTCAGTTGTCACGCCGGTCTTATTCTGTCGCAACAACACTACACCGACCTCGTCGCTACATTAGCTTCGAAAGTATCTGGCTAACTCCTTCGAAGACCATCTCAGCCACTTGGCTGGACACACAATCTGTCACTCGACCACCCCGCACATCACCACTTGGCTGGACACCTAGTCCTTCACTCGGCCGCCTCGCGCATCCTCACTCGGCCGTCCCGCACTGGCCACTCGGTTGTGCGCGTCTTCGCCGCTCGGCCGCTCCGTGCGCCGCCTCTCGGTTATGCACGTCTTCACCACTCGGCCACCCCGCGCGTCGTCAGTCGGTTGTACACATCATCGCCCCTTGGCCGCCTCGTGTGTCACCATCAGTTGGACATGTCTTTACCTCTACACCCCCAACACGGGAACGACTAAGTTACTCATATGATCAAACCTCATATCACACTTTGTAGCAAGCTTACCTATTTCGAGCATCACTCGGGAGCTACGCACAGCAGTTAGTCATGCCGCCCTCAGGGGTTATGCCCATTCAATCAACCCATTGATCACATCAGGAATATCTTTTTAACCATACATGCTCGGTCTGCCGAAAAACTATAAGGGTAGTACTATCCACTCGGATGATCGCCCAAATCATTACCTAAAATCATCTTCAGGACTACAAAAGGGTGAAAACAACGCTCCTCTACGGATACATTTGGCCCTATCCTAGGCTCCAAGGCGTTAGTTTCACAAACTTGGACTCAGAGATGGCATGTGCTGGTTTTTCCCCAGGATAATGAGTGGCCTCTCTCTGGAGAGTCAGCCCACACACTAGCCTCGTCACTTGGGTTTCATGGCACGTCCATGTCAGACCACTAGTCTATCTCCTCCGGGAGATATACAAGTGCCACCAAGTTTTTCCTTGCAGCCAACATACCCCGATCAGTTGGGAAACACGTCCACTTGGACAAATGCCCCTTTCATGCAAAAGGGTAAAAATGAAGCTCCTCTACGGATACAATGTACTCTTACAAATACCCCTTTCACGCAAAATCTAACGGTCAATATAAGAAGTACTACTGGAACGATTACTCCCTGGAGTGGCCAGCTTTTTTCTACAGTCGTCAGTTTCAAGGCCAAATTCATTCATCGTGCCGAGTGCACAAAGGTCAATTGATTGATCCAGTTCCAGGTTGAATTCATTTACATTGCCAAGTGCACGAAGATCAGTCCGACTGACTCAGCTCCAAGCTGAGCTTATTTACCATGCCAAGCGCTTGAAGATCCATCCGATTGATTCAATTCTAGACAAAGATATTTACCATGCCAACTGCATGGAGGTTTACCGGGAGACTTAAACCCTCTACCAGAATCATCTAGTCCGACAAAGGCTCGGGGACTACACCCAGTGGGTGCACTCAGCGTGCCCCCGCTGGAAGAGAACTCATAAAGAAACATTTTTCTCGATGCAAACCCAGCTCCAGATTACTCGACCTCTGAGTTGGAGAAGAACTAGTCCAATCAGTACCAGCTAAGAAGATTTTCTCTCTTAGACCCCCGCCGACTGCCCGCAGTCGACAGCGGTCTCGGGGACTACACCCAGTGGGTGCACTCAGCGTGCCCCCACTGGAGTAATCTCCACTCGGTCTGGCCTGACCAGTCCGAGTGACGAACAACAAACAAACAAGTTTTAAAGAATCCAGTCGACTACCAAAAAAATTCCAATAAGGTGAGTTTAACGCTCCTCTGTGGACTTGTTTTGAGCCTTCTACTAGGACTCAAAGCGTGAAACTCACAAGTGTGGATCTAAAACCGACTCGTATTGACGTTCCTCTGGGATAAGAATGGCATCTCTCTGAGAGAGCAGCCCATGTGTCAATCTTGTTGCATAGATTTAATGACACATCCATACTCTGATCACAAGTTAACCTCTTCCGAGAGATGATCGAATGTCACCAAGTTGCTCCTCACGAGCACTTACCCAGATCAGTCGGGAAGCACAGTACCAGAATCCATTGAGATTTTGTTCAAACCTTGGTTGTCTGAAAGCACGATGACAGGTACCAAGTATTTCCGTAATCACTCGGGCCAAATTGTGTCTTCCACAAACTCGTTCTGCAAAATCGCAATCGATTCGGGGGCTAATGTTGGGGATACACATAACAGGTAGGCCCATGAAGGTTCGAAATATCATGAAGCATGGGGTGCACACAACATGTGGGTCCAGGTAAATTTCATAGAGACATGCTATCCACTCGGACAAGCAGCATACTATCCACTCGACCAAGTAGCATACCATCCACTCGAATGACAGTTCACCACTCGACCGTACGACTCACTCGGATATATGAAGACCAGCAGGCAGCAAAGCAGTCGGCGTCATTCTCATAGTGAGGGCTTGATAGTGGGCTGGCATTATGGCATTCATGCCCCACTTTGTAACATAGGAGGTGAGGGGGTGAAAAAAAATGCTCAGACCCCAGTCGACTGCCAGCAGTCGACCGCGGTCTCGGGGACTACACCCAGTGGGTGCACTTGGCGTGCCCCCACCGGTTCGGATCCTACTCGACCGGCCTGCCTGAGTCGAGTGCAAGGAGTAAAAAAGAAAGGAAAGAAGAACTCAGACCCCAGTCGACTGCCAGCAGTCGACCGCGGTCTCGGGGACTACACCCAGTGGGTGCACTTAGCGTGCCCCCACCGGATCAGATCCCACTCGCCCAGGCCGAGTGGAGGATCAAAACTACCAAAAACAACAAAACACCTAGTGGGTGCCCTAATTCGAAGCAAACAGCAGCAGATTATGTAGAAGAAGATTTTTTTCGAGTAACACTTCCTCATAGAGAAAAATAGTCGGAAAGTCTACTCACCTGGACATTGGCCCGAAGGGCAGCACTGGCGTCGTAGGCAGCCTGGGTGTTCTCATGCACTGTCTTCACCCGCTCCATCATCATGTCAGCCTGTCGGATGGCTTCCGCAGCCGCTTTCGACTAGATGTCCGGGACGGGATAGCTGGTGAAAAAGTGAGCAGTCGACCCAGGTGCGGCAGTTTGGAGCTCCGTGGTATGGAGTTGGACGACTGAAGGAATCACAGGCGCAGTCGGCGGTGTGGGGTGCCCACTCGACAAGGGTGCAGCGAAGGTCAGAGAAGCCCTGCCCGCGTCTTCAGGTTGACGGACGGGAGGTGTCGTAGTGGGTTCTTGCCGAGACATCCTACCAGCTGCTACCTTCTTGCTCTTCCGGGGCTTAAGAGCCACATCTTCATCGTCATCTGGAAGATCGATGACGTTGGGTGGAGCTGCAAGGCAGATCATTCGACCCCAAGTGAACCACTCGAACGCAATCGACCAAAGAATCAAGAACAAAATCGCAAGAGTTGATACCTGGGTTGGAGGTTACTGCGTATTCCATTTCCTCGTCCCGGTACTAGAAAGAAGAGGTTCCTGACATAGCAGCACTGCAAAGACCCGCATTCAATTGGTTACGTCCGGTTAATCAAGTTGACGAAAAGGACAAGTCAGATGGTTACCCGGAGATAGTAGGAATGGTCACTTTGATCCTGGGAAAAGCTTTTGGCAGTTTGGAGGAGGTGGCTTTCCGCGCTTTCGGCACTGGGGGCGGCGCAACTTTGGACTGCTTTGGAGCATTCTCAGTCGGCGTTGGGGAAGACGTCCTGGGACGCTTCGAAGATTGACCAATCGGCGCGGCCACCAAGTCCGGAGCGCTCGTCGAGTCGTGAGCATGTTTGGATCTCCTCTCCCTGCGAGGAGGCGAGTCGACTTCTTCGTCGTCAGTCGATTCATCGCTCTCCTCATCCTCCTCGGCATCTGAATGCTCCTCGCCGCTCTCTCCACCGCTCGCTTCTTCCTCAGCGTCTTGGTCCCGCACTCCGTTGGGCATTGAGTACATGTCGATGAGGGCCTGAAAGGACAACGATCAAAGGAAATTCAATCGACCATAAACAAGGTATCACTCGGTGAATCGGAAAGATACTTGATAAAACAGAATTATACCTGCTCCGGCTGGTGCGAGTTGTCGAATGGAATCACCGTCCTAGACCCCCGAGGGTTGTCTTTGTTGCTGGTGATCCCCATCAACCACTTCTCCAAGGTATAGTCGCTGACATCCTCCGGTTGGATCCGAGTGGAATCCTCGAGCCCAGAGTACATCCACATCGGATGATCACGCGCCTCAAGAGGTTGGATGTGTCGACCGAGAAAGACCTCCAGCAGGTTCATCCCGGTCACCCCGTCGCGGACAAGCTGGACGACCCGCTCGACCAGCACCTTGACCTGCGCCTTCTCTTCTGGAACTACCTTCAGGGGGGCTTCTCCACTCGAGCCAAGGAAAAGGGAGGAAGTCCAGTCGACTGACCCGGGGTCGGCTGATCCTTGAAGTAGAACCAAGTCGATTGCCAGCCCCGGACCGAGTCAGGAAGAATCATGGCTGGGAAAGTACTCTTGCTCCTCATCTGGATCCCCAGACCCCCGCACATCTGGATCACTTGTGTCTTCTCGTCACTCGACTTGGCCTTTTTGACCAACTGGGAGCGGCAGGTGAAGATGTGTTTGAAAAGACCCCAGTGCGGTCGACAGCCCAAGAAGTTTTCACACATCGACATGAAAGCGGCCAGATAGACTATGGTGTTTGGAGTGAAGTGGTGGAGTTGAGCCCCAAAGAAGTTCAAAAAACCCCGGAAGAAAGGATGGGGAGGCAGTGAAAATCTGCGATCTACGTGGGTGGCGAGGAGGACACACTCACCCTCCCTTGGCTACGGCTCGGTTTTGTTCCCCAGGAGCCGTGCCGACTTGTGGGGGATCAGTCCCCCCTCCACCAGGTCGTCGAGGTCGTCCTGGGTGATTGTCGAGCTGATCCAGTTGTTGGGGAACGTAGCAGAAATTCAAAAATTTTCCTACGTATCACCAAGATCTATCTATGGAGAAACCAGCAACGAGGGGAAGGAGAGTGCATCTGCATACCCTCGTAGATCGCTAAGCGGAAGCGTTCAAGAGAACGGGGTTGATGGAGTCGTACTCATCGTGATTCAAATCACCGGAGATCCTAATGCCGAACGGACGGCACCTCCGCGTTCAACACACGTACAGCCCGACGACGTCTCCCATGCCTTGATCCAGCAAGGAGAGAGGGAGAGGTTGAGGAAAACTCCATCCAGCAGCAGCACAACGGCGTGGTGGTGATGGAGGAGCGTGGCAATCCTGCAGGGCTTTGCCAAGCACCGCAGAAGAGGAGGAAGAGGTGTTGGAGAGGGAGAAGGAGGCAACCAAAGGCATGGATGAAAAGCCCTCCTTCCCCCACTATATATAGGAGGAGAGGGTGGAGGGTGCGCCCCCTCTAGGGTTCCCACCCCTAGGGGGCGGCAGCCCTAGATGGGTCTTGGGGTGGCGGCCAAGAGGGGGAGAGGGGGCGCCCACTAGGGTGGGCCTTAGGCCCATCTAAGCCTAGGGTTTCCCCTTCTCCTCCTTTTGCTGCGCCTTGGGCCTTGTGGGAGGCGCACCAGCCCACTTAGGGGCTGGTCCCTCACCACTCTTGGCCCATGCAAGCCTCCGGGGTTGGTGGCCCCACTTGGTGGACCCCCGGGACCCTCCCGGTGGTCCCGGTACGTTACCGATAAACCCCGAAACTTTTCCGGTGACCAAAACAGGACTTCCCATATATAAATCTTTACCTCCGGACCATTCTGGAACTCCTAGTGATGTCCGGGATCTCATCCGGGACTCCAAACAACATTCGGTAACCACATACAAACTTCCTTTATAACCCTAGCGTCATCGAACCTTAAGTGTGTAGACCCTACGGGTTCGGGATACATGCAGACATGGCCGAGAGGTTCTCCGGTCAATAACCAACAGCGGGATCTGGATACCCATGTTGGCTCCCACATGTTCCACGATGATCTCATCGGATGAACCACGATGTCAAGGACTTAATCAATCCCGTATACAATTCCCTTTGTCTAGCGGTATTGTACTTGCCCGAGATTCGATCGTCGGTATCCCGATACCTTGTTCAATCTCGTTACCGGCAAGTCTCTTTACTCGTTCCGTAACACATCATCCCATGATCATCTCCTTGATCACATTGTGCACATTATGATGATGTCCTACCGAGTGGGCCCAGAGATACCTCTCCGCTTACACGGAGTGACAAATCCCAGTCTCGATTCGTGCCAACCCAACAGACACTTTCGGAGATACCTGTAGTGCACCTTTATAGTCACTCAGTTACGTTGTGACGTTTGGTACACCCAAAGCATTCCTATGGTATCCGGGAGTTGCACAATCTCATGGTCTAAGGAAATGATACTTGACATTAGAAAAGCTTTAGCATACAAACTACACGATCTTTGTGCTATGCTTAGGATTGGGTCTTGTCCATCACATCATTCTCCTAATGATGTGATCCTGTTATCAATGACATCCAATGTCCATGGTCAGGAAACCGTAACCATCTATTGATCAACGAGCTATTCAACTAGAGGCTTACTAGGGACATGGTGTTGTCTATGTATCCACACATGTATCTGAGTTTCCTATCAATACAATTCTAGCATGGATAATAAACGATTATCATGAACAAGGAAATATAATAATAATCAATTTATTATTGCCTCTAGGGCATATTTCCAACAGTCTCCCACTTGCACTAGAGTCAAGAATCTAGTTCATACCGCCATATGATTAACATTCATAGGTCACATCGCCATGTGACCAACATCCAAAGAGTTTACTAGAGTTCACAATCTAGTTCACATCACTATGTGATTAACACTCAATGAGTTCTGGGTTTGATCATGTTGCTTGTGAGAGAGGTTTTAGTCAACGGGTCTGAACCTTTCAGATCCGTGTGTGCTTTACAAATCTCTATGTCATCTCCTAGATGTAACTACCACGTTCTATTTGGAGAGGTTCCAAATAACTGTTCTACTTGGAGCTATTCTAAATTGTTGCTCCATTATACGTATCCGGTATCTCTACTCAGAGCTATCCGGATAGGTGTTAAGCTTGCATCGACGTAACCCTTTACGACGAACTCTTTTACCACCTCCATAATCGAAAAATTCCTTAGTCCACTAGTTACTAAGGATAACTTTGACCGCTGTCCTATGATCCATTCTTGGATCACTCTTGTACCCCTTGACTGACTCATGGCAAGGCACACCTCAGGTGCGGTACACAGCATAGCATACTGTAGAGCCTATGTCTTAAGAATAGGGGACGACCTTCGTCCTTTCTCTCTATTCTGCCATGGTCGAGCTTTAAGTCTTAACATCATACCTTACAATTCAGGCAAGAACTCCTTCTTTGACTGATCCATCTTGAACACCTTCAAGATCATGTCAAGGTATGTGCTCATTTGAAAGTACCATTAAGCATTTTTGATCTATCCTTATAGATCTTGATGCTCAATGTTCAAGTAGCTTAATCCAGGCTTTCCATTGAAAAACACTTTCCAAATAACCCTATATGCTTTCCAGAAATTCTACGTCATTTCTGATCAACAATATGTCAACAACATATACTCATCAGAAATTCTATAGTGCTCCCACTCACTTCTTTGGAAATACAAGTTTCTCATAAACTTTGTATACACCCAAAATCTTTGATCATCTCACCAAAGCATACATTCCAACTCCGAGATGCATACTCCAGTCCTCAGAAGGATTGCTGGAGTTTTGCATACTTATTAGCATCTTTCAGGATTGGCAAAACCTTCCGGTTGTATCACATACAACCTTTCCTCAAGAAAATCGTCGAGGAAACAATGTTTTGACATCCTATCTACAAGATTTCATAAATAATGCAGTAATCACTAATATAATTCCAACAGACTCTTAGCATCGCTACGAGTGAGAAAGTCTCACCGTACTCAACTCCTTGAACTTGTCGGGAAACACCTTAACGACAAGTCGAGCTTTCTCAATAGTGACACTTACCATCATTGTCTGTCTTCCTTTTAAAATCCATCTGTACTCAACAGCCTTACGACCATCAAGTAGTTCTTCCAAAGTCTACACTTTGTTTTCATATATGGATCCTCTCTCGGATTATATGGCCTCGAGCCATTTATCGGAATCCGGGCCCACCATCGCTTCTCCATAGCTCGTAGGTTCATTGTTGTCTAGCAACATGACTTCTAAGACAGGATTACATACCACTCTGAAGTAGTACGCATCCTTGTCATCCTACAAGGTTTGGGAGTGACTTGATCTGAAGTTTCATGATCACTATCATAAGCTTCCACTTCAGTTGGTGTAGGTGCCACAGGAACAACTTCCTGTGCCCTGCCACACACTAGTTGAAGAGACGGTTTAATAACCTCATCAAGTCTCCACCATCCTCCCACTCAATTCTTTCGAGAGAAACTTTTCCTCGAGAAAGGACCCGATTCTAGAAACAATCCCTTATTGCTTTCGAATCTGAGACAGGAGGTATACCCAACTGTTTTGGGTGTCCTATGAAGATGCATTTATCCGCTTTGGGTTCGAGCTTATCAGCCTGAAACTTTTTCACATAAGCATCGTAGCCCCAAACTTTTAAGAAATGACAGCTTAGGTTTCTCTAAACCATAGTTCATACGGTGTCATCTCATCGGAATTACGTGGTGCCCTATTTAAAGTGAATGTGGTTGTCTCTAATGCCTAACCCATAAACTATCGTGGTAATTCGATAAGAGACATCATGGTATGCATCATATCCAATAGGGTGCAGTTATGATGTTCGGACACACAATCACACTATGGTGTTCCAGGCTGTATTAGTTGTGAAACAATTTCCACAATGTCTTAATTCTGTGCCAAACTCATAATTCAGATATTCATCTCTATGATCATATCATAGATATTTTATCCTCTTGTCACGACGATCTTTCAACTTCACCCTGAAATTACTTGAACCTTTCAATAATTCAGACTCGTGATTCATCAAGTAAATATACTCAACATCTACTCAAATCATCTGTGAAGTAAGAACATAACGATATCCACTACATGCCTCAGCACTCATTGGACTGCACACATCAAAATGTATTATTTCCAACAAGTTGCTTCCTAGTTCCATTTTACTCAAACCGAGGCTTTCAGTCATCTTGCCCATGTGGCATGATTTGCATGTCTCAAGTGATTCAAAATCAAGTGAGTCCAAACGGTCCATTTGCATGGAGTTTCTTCATGCATATACACCAATAGACATGGTTCGCATGTCTCAAACTTTTCAAAAATGAGTGAGCCCAAAGATCCATCAACATGGAGCTTCTTCATGTGTTTTATACCGATATGACTTACGTGGCAGTGCCACAAGTAGGTGGTACTATCATTACTATCTTTTGGCTTTTGGCATGAACATGTGTATCACTACGATCGAGATTCAATAAACCATTCATTTTAGGTGCAAGACCATTGAAGGTATTATTCAAATAAACAGAGTAACCATTATTCTCCTTAAATGAATAACCGTATTGTGATAGACATAATCCAATCATGTCTATGCTCAATGCAAACACCAATCTCGATGGTAGAGGGAGCGTGCGATGCTTGATCATATCAACATTGGAAACACTTCCAACACATATCGTCAGCTCACCTTTAGCTAGTCTCCGTTTATTCTGTAGCTTTTATTTCGAGTTACTAACACTTAGCAACCGAACCGGTATCTAATACCCTGGTGCTACTAGGAGTACTAGTAAAGTACACATCAACACAATGTATATCCAATATACTTCTATCGACCTTGCCAGCCTTCGAATCTACCAAGTATCTAGGGTAATTCTGCTCCAGTGGTTGTACCCCTTATTACAAAAGCACTTAGTCTCGGGTTTGGGTTCAACCTTGGGTTTCTTCACTAGAGCAGCAGCTGATTTGCCGTTTCATGAAGTATCCCTTCTTGCCCTTGCCCTTCTTGAAACTAGTGGTTTCACCAACCATCAACAATTGATGCTCCTTCTTGATTTCTACTTTTGTGGTGTCAAACATCACGAATATCTCAAAGATCATCATATATGTCCTTGATATGTTATAGTTCATCATGAAGCTCTAGCAGCTTGGTGGTAATGACTTCGGAGAAACATCATTATCTCATCTAGAAGATCAACTCCCACTTGATTCAAATGATTGTTGTACTCAGACAATCTGAGCACAGGCTCAACAATTGAGCTTTTCTCCTCAGTTTGTAGGCTAAGAAAATCGTCAGAGGTCTTATACCTCTTGACGTGGGCACGTGCCTGAAATCCCAATTTCAGCCCTCGAAACATCTCATATGTTTCGCGATGTTTCAAAACGTCTTCAGTGCCTCAACTCTAAACCGTTTAACTGAAATATCACGTAGTTATCAAAACATGTATGTCAGATGTTCGCAACATCCACAGACGACGTTCGAGGTTCAGCACACTGAGTGGTGCATTAAGGACATAGGCCTTCTATGAAGCAAGGAGGACAATCCTCAGTTTACAGACAAAGTCCGCATAATTGCTACTATCAACTTTCAACTAAATTTTCTCTAGGAACATATCTAAACAGTAGAACTGAAGTGCGAGCTACGACATAATTTGCGAATACCTTTTTGACTATGTTCAGGATAATTAAGTTCATCTTATGAACTCCCACTCAGATAGACATCCCTCTAGTCATCTAAGTGATTACATGATTCGAGTCAACTAGGCCGTGTCCGATCATCACGTGAGACGGACTAGTCAACGTCGGTGAACATCTTCATGTTGATCGTATCTTCTATATGACTCATGCTCGACCTTTCGGTCTCTGTGTTCCGAGGCCATGTCTGTACATGCTAGGCTCGTCAAGTTAACCCTAAGTGTTTTGCATGTGTAAAACTGTCTTACACCCGTTGTATGTGAACGTAAGGATCTATCACACCCGATCATCGTGTGGTGCTTCGAAACGACGAACTTTAGCAATGGTGCACAATTAGGGGAGAACACTTCTTGAAATTTTAATGAGGGATCATCTTATTTACTACCGTTGTTCTAAGAAAATAAGATGTATAAACATGATAAACATCACATGCAATCAAATAGTGACATGATATGGCCAATATCATATTGCTCCTTTTGATCTCCATCTTCGGGGCTCCATGATCATCATCGTCACCGGCATGACACCATGATCTCCATCATCATGATCTCCATCATCGTGTCTTCATGAAGTTGTCACGTCATCTGTTACTTCTACTACTATGGCTAACGGTTAGCAATAAAGTAAAGTAATTACATGACGTTTATGTTGACACGCAGGTCATAAATAAATTAAGACAACTCCTATGGCTCCTGCCGGTTGTCATACTCATCGACATGCAAGTCATGATTCCTATTACAAGAACATGATCATCTCATACATCACATATATCATTCATCACATCCTTTGGCCATATCACATCACATAGCATACCCTGCAAAAACAAGTTAGACGTCCTCTAATTGTTGTTTGCATGTTTTACATGGCTGCTATGGGTTTCTAGCAAGAACGTTTCTTACCTACGCAAAAACCACAACGTGATATGCCAATTGCTATTTACCCTTCATAAGGACCCTTTTCATCGAATCCGATCCGACTAAAGTGGGAGAGACAGACACCCGCCAGCCACCTTATGCAACTAGTGCATGTTTGTCGGTGGAACCGGTCTCACGTAAGCGTACGTGTAAGGTTGGTCCGGGCCGCTTCATCCCACAATACCGCCGAATCAAGATTGGACTAGTAACGGTAAGCATATTGAACAAAATCAACGCCCACAACTACTTTGTGTTCTACTCGTGCATAGAATCTACGCAATAGACCTAGCTCATGATGCCACTGTTGGGGAACGTAGCAGAAATTCAAAAAATATCCTACGTATCACCAAGATCTATCTATGGAGAAACCAGCAACGAGGGGAAGGAGGGTGCATCTACATACCCTTGTAGATCGCTAAGCGGAAGCGTTCAAGAGAACGGGATTGATGGAGTCGTACTCGTCGTGATTCAAATCACCGGAGATCCTAGTGCCGAACGGACGGCACCTCCGTGTTCAACACACGTACAGCCCGACGACGTCTCCCATGCCTTGATCCAGCAAGGAGAGAGGGAGAGGTTGAGGAAGACTCCATCCAGCAGCAGCACAATGGCGTGGTGGTGATGGAGGAGCGTGGCAATCCTGCAGGGCTTCGCCAAGCACCGCAGAAGAGGAGGAAGAGGTGTTGGAGAGGGAGAAGGAGGCAACCAAAGGCATGGATGAAAAGCCCTCCTTCCCCCACTATATATAGGAGGAGAGGGTGGAGGGTGCGCCCCCTCTAGGGTTCCCACCCCTAGGGGGCGGCAGCCCTAGATGGGTCTTGGGGTGGCGGCCAAGAGGGGGAGAGGGGGGGCCACTAGGGTGGGCCTTAGGCCCATCTAAGCCTAGGGTTTCCCCTTCTCCTCCTTTTGCTGCGCCTTGGGCCTTGTGGGAGGCGCACCAGCCCACTTAGGGGCTGGTCCCTCACCACTCTTGGCCCATGCAAGCCTCCGGGGTTGGTGGCCCCACTTGGTGGACCCCCGGGACCCTCCCGGTGGTCCCGGTACGTTACCGTAAACCCCGAAACTTTTCCAGTGACCAAAACAGGACTTCCCATATATAAATCTTTACCTCCGGACCATTCCGGAACTCCTCGTGACGTCCGGGATCTCATCCGGGACTCCGAACAACATTCGGTAACCACATACAAACTTCCTTTATAACCCTAGCATCATCGAACCTTAAGTGTGTAGACCCTACGGGTTCGGGAGACATGTAGACATGACCGAGACGTTCTCCGGTCAAAAACCAACAGCGGGATCTGGATACCCATGTTGGCTCCCACATGTTCCACGATGATCTCATCGGATGAACCACGATGTCAAGGACTTAATCAATCCCGTATACAATTCCCTTTGTCTAGCGGTATTGTACTTGCCCGAGATTCGATCGTCGGTATCCCGGTACCTTGTTCAATCTCGTTACCGGCAAGTCTCTTTACTCGTTCCGTAACACATCATCCCGTGATCAACTCCTTCATCACATTGTGCACATTATGATGATGTCCTACTGAGTGGGCCCAGAGATACCTCTCCGCTTACACTGAGTGACAAATCCCAGTCTCGATTCGTGCCAACCCAACAGACACTTTCGGAGATACCTGTAGTGCACCTTTATAGTCACCCAGTTACGTTGTGACGTTTGGTACACCCAAAGCATTCCTATGGTATCCGGGAGTTGCACAATCTCATGGTCTAAGGAAATGATACTTGACATTAGAAAAGCTTTAGCATACGAACTACACGATCTTTGTGCTATGCTTAGGATTGGGTCTTGTCCATCACATCATTCTCCTAATGATGTGATCCCGTTATCAATGATATCCAATGTCCATGGTCAGGAAACCGTAACCATCTATTGATCAACGAGCTAGTCAACTAGAGGCTTACTAGGAACATGGTGTTGTCTATGTATCCACACATGTATCTGAGTTTCCTATCAATACAATTCTAGCATGGATAATAAACGATTATCATGAACAAGGAAATATAATAATAATCAATTTATTATTGCCTCTAGGGCATATTTCCAACACCAGTCGCCCTGGATCTAGCCCGCCGGCAGGCCAGATCTCGACGAGGATCCGCCCCGGCTGGTCCGCTTGCCCTTCGCCTTCGCTGTCGCCTTCTTCGCGCATTCCAGCGCCACCATCCTCTCCTTCCCCATGGAGACGGGTCGAGCTCGAGCAAAGGTCCGGCGACGAGGACGGGAGCGAGCGTGGCGGAGAGATCGGGAGAAGAAGAAGAAAGAATGGGAGCGCGCAGGGTAGAGGCCTGGTCCGGGACCTTTTATAAGGTCGTTCACCGAGTGACTAACTGGTGGACCCAGACGATCTAAACAAATCCCGCAACAGTCGCATGCGCTACGTGGCGAAAAAGGTGGCGCGGGGATCGAGGAGACTTGCCTAATCCATCCCGATAACCTCGGTTCCTTCCGTCTGGTGCACTTCCCAAAATTCCAATCCTGCGAGATCGGCGGAGAGCAGAGCGACCTGTCAGACTGAAGACAAACGTCCTTTACATCATCGTTCGAACTCTACTGTGAAAATTCACCCGACAAGAACCAAGAATGGACCAAGGCGACTGAGAAAGGAGTCAACGTCGTCACCTCACCTCATTGTTCCAGAACGAAATATACTCATAGCACAAAAATGGGTCGGAAGTGTTCCCAACTCCTTCCTCAGTCAAACCCTGATCCACTCGGGGGCTAATGATGAAGTTATGTACCTAGGGTAGGGTCATGGATCTGTCCAACATACCCTCCCCAAGGACACCTCTACAAAGAATCAGAAGCAGTCGAAGATAAACCATCATCCACTCGACCATGAAGATGTGCTCACTCGACCACCTTGAAGACTCTCGACCACCAGAAGATGAGAAACCCTCCACTCTGCAGCGGTCAAGACTTAAACCATAGCTTTATGGGCATTTACAACACTTTACTGCAGGCGTTACCAGTAACGCCCCTCCTTTATGAGCATTGAACCTTGTGTAACGGAGGGGAGCTGGGGTCCTGGCGCACTCTATATAAGCCGCCCCCCTCCTCTGGGACAAGGGTTCGCACTTTCTATAATTCACACACATATATTCAGTCGACCGCCTCTGGGCTCCGAGACGTAGGGTTGTTACTTCCTCTGAGAAGGGCCTGAACTCGTAAACTCGTGTGTACAACTCCTCCATAGCTAGGATCTTGCCTCTACATTCCTACCCCCCCCCCCTATTCTACTGTCAGTCTTAGAACCACGACAACGGCCATAGTGCTTCTTCAAACTCTGGTCTTGTTGCTCCAGCCGCCCAAAGCAGCGCCGGTCATGCCGCATGCTCCTGCCTCCCGTGGCCGGCTGTGCTGCCCCGGAGGCCTCACCGCTCCCTACTATTCCCACGGCTGGCCAGGCCATCCCTCTACTCACCCACACCCCCTCTTATTCTGCGGTGACGGCAGCCTCCCACCGCAGCGAAATAGTGAACCCTCGTACTCCTCTATGCGTGGGCATCCACTGTTGCGTATTCCCCGGCCCCGCGTCGTCCCCTTCCTAGGCCTCGTCGTCGTCCACCGCCCTGGTGCTCTCGACGTGACGTGGTCAACGTGGTCAAGGAACGACTTCCATCGGACGTGGACTGTATGTGGAGAGGCTGGCAGCTGGGTCCACGGCCGCAGCAAGGAAGTGCCTCCTTATTACGCTCAAAATAATTATTACTCCACCTGACAGCGGGGACCCACCGGACGGGCCACCGTATTTTGTGAAAAAAATGTTTCCCCCTGACTGCTGGGACCCACCAGCTACATCTTCGCACGCAAGGAAGTGCCTGACAGTCGGGACCCACCTGGTCGAAGCGTACGTAGCATTGTCGTTCTGGTCGCAAACGTGTACGTACATACTGGTCGATGTAGAGGCATGCACATGTCGTAGTAGAGGCGCACACATAGCATGTACACGTACGTACAGCATCTAGGGTGCAAGAAAGTAAATACGGCCACGTACGTACATACGGGCGGGGTCTCGAACGCCTACTCACGTGTGCGTACGGCCAGGGCTCGTGTACAAGGCTGGGTCAGAACAGAGAAACAACGTCATCATCATGTTCATGGCGAGCCAACCGGCTGGGTCGGAACGGAATGTGTCGTCGTGTTCATCCGAAGGGCTTGGACGGAACAGCCGATGGAAATGAGGCCTAGCATATCGCAGAACGGAGGAAACGGCCTTGTGTTCGACCGGCCACATTCGAAACGGGATCCTGTTCATCAGGAGGGGTTTGGTGTACCGCAAAATAGAGGAAACAGACCTCCTACGGTCGAAACGGGGGTCCTATTGATCAGGACGGGTGTGGCGTACCGCAAAACAGAGGAAACGGACTTGTGTTGGAGCACTATGGTCGAAACGGGGGTCCTGTTCATCGGGAGGGGTGTGGCGTATAGCAAAACGGGACTCCACGGGATACTGTTCATCTCCACCGTCGACCCCCTCCAGCCTCCACGGGCTACTATTCATCCATCGTTGACCTCCTCCAGCCTCCACCTGTGATTGTTCATCCACGGGCTCCTGTTCATCCAGCCTCCACTGCACGCTACTCCACCGGCTATTGTTCAACCAGCCCTCTCCACGGGCTCCTGTTCAACCACCCCTCCACGGGCTGCTGTTCATCCTTCCCTCCATCATCTACTATTCATCCTGCCCTCCACGGGGTGGTCCTCTTCATCCTGCCCCCCATGGGGTCCTGTTCATCCAGCCCCAACCGGCTCGATCGATCGGGGTCCTGTTCATCCAGCCCCAACCGGCTCGATCGATCGGGGTCCTGTTCATCCAGAGGCAAC
>NC_041388.1:377459743-377463636 GCF_002162155.2 Triticum dicoccoides | reverse complement strand
CAGCACGCTCACTGTTCATCCAGAGGCAGCATCGATCGGCTTCAGTTAGCAACAGTAGCGAAGGAATCGCTCAATCGAGTTCAGTTAACAACCATCGATCGGTCGCTCGGGTTCAGTAACGCGTAGCCTGCAGTGCAATCGCTAGGGTTCAGTTAAAGCCCAATGCCTTGCTCAGGTTTAGTTAGAGCCCAACGCCTCGCACCCATGCGCGTGCGTGTACGAGAGAAACGCGCATCGCTCGGTCCCGACCACCCACCGTAACCGGGAACGCCCCGATATTTTCCTCGCCCTCGCTTCTACCATGGTTTTTTCCGTCATGGATGGCCCAAAGAATGTCATGCAGCTGCGTCTCCGGCCCGCCTAGGACGAAAAGCCCATTTTCTATCATGATTTTTGTCATAGAACTAGGACCCCACCACATCTATGATGATACCGGGTTTTGTCACAATTATTGTCATAGAAGTGTCATAAGTATGACAGAACAAAAAATCCGTTCGGCCCAAAATGTCACGGATGTGTCTTTTTTTGTAGTGCTACTTGATGAAACATAAGTCTGAAACATTTGAAAAGTTCAAAGAATTTCAGAGTGAAGTGGAAAATCATCGTAACAAGAAAATAAAATTTCTACGATCTGATCGTGGAGGAGAATATTTGAGTTACGAGTTTAGTCTTCATTTGAAACAATTCGGAATAGTTCCGCAACTCACGCCACCCGGAACACCACAACGTAACGGTGTGTCCGAACGTCGTAATCATACTTTACCAGATATGGTGCGATCTATGATGTCTCTTACTGATTTACCGCTATCATTTTGGGGTTATGCTTTAGAGACGACTGTATTCACGGTAAATAGGGCACCATCTAAATCCATTGAGACGACTCCTTATGAACTGTGGTTTGGCAAGAAACAAAAGTAGTCGTTTCTTAAAGTCTGCGACGCTTATGTGAAAAAGCTTCAACCCGATAAGCTCGAACCCAAATTGGACAAATGTGTCTTCATAGGATACCCAAAATAAATAGTTGGGTACACCTTCTATCACAGATCCGAAGGCAAGACTTTTTGTTGCTAAGAATGGATCCTTTCTAGAGAATGAGTTTCTCTTGATAGAAGTGAGTGGGAGGAAAGTAGAACTTGATGAGGTAACTGTACCTGCTCCCTTATTGGAAAGTTGTTCATCACAGAAACCGGTTCCTGTGACACCTACACCAATTAGTGAGCAAGCTAATGATGATGATCATGAAACTTCAGATCAAGTTACTACCGAACCTCATAGGTCAACCAGAGTAAGATCCGCACCAGAGTGGTACGGTAATCCTGTTCCAGATTCCGCAAAATGGCTAGAAGCCATGAAATCTGAGATGGGATCCATGTATGAGAACAAAGTGTGGACTTTGGTTGACTTGCCCGATGATCGGCAAGCCATCGAGAATAAATGGATCTTCAAGAAGAAGACAGACGCTGATGGTAATGTTACGGTCTACAAAGCTCGACTTGTTGCGAAAGGTTTTCAATAAGTTAAAGGAGTTGACTATGATGAGACCTTCTCACCCGTAGCGATGCTTAAGTCCGTCTGAATCATGTTAGCTATTGCCGCATTTTATGATTATGAAATTTGGCAAATGGATGTAAAGACTGCATTCCTGAATGGATTTCTGGAAGAAGAGTTGTATATGATGCAACCTGAAGGTTTTATTGATCCAAAGGGTGCTAACAAAGTGTGCAAGCTCCAGCAATCCATTTATGGACTGGTGCAAGCCTCTCGGAGTTGGAATAAACGTTTTGATAGTGTGATCAAAGCATATGGTTTTATACAGACTTTTGGAGAGGCATGTATTTACAAGAAAGTGAGTGGGAGCTCTGTAGCATTTCTAATATTATATGTGGATGATATATTGTTGGTTGGAAACGATATAGAATTTCTAGATAGCACAAAAGGATATTTGAATAAGAGTTTTTAAATGAAAGACCTCGGTGAAGCTGCTTACTTATTGGGCATCAAGATCTATAGACATAGATCAAGATGCTTAATTGGACTTTGATAAAGCACATACCTTGACAAAGTTTTCAATAAGTTCAAAATGGATCAGGCAAAGAAAGCGTTCTTGCCTGTGTTACAAGGTGTGAAGTTGAGTAAGACTCAATGCCCGACCACTGCAGAAGATAGAGAGAAAATGAAATATGTTCCCAATGCTTCAGCCATAGGCTCTATCATGTATGCAATGCTGTGTACCAGACCTGATATGTGCCTTGCTATTAGTTTAGCAGGGAGGTACCAAAGTAATCCAGGAGTGGATCACTGGACAGCTGTCAAGAACATCCTGAAATACCTGAAAAGTACTAAGGATATGTTTATCGTTTATGGAGGTGACAAAGAGCTCATTGTAAATGGTTACGTTGATGCAAGCTTTGACACTGATCCGGACGATTCTAAATCGCAAACCGGATACGTGTTTATATTGAATGGTGGTGTTGTCAGTTGGAGCAGTTCTAAACAAAGCATCATGGCGGGATCTACGTATGAAGCAGAGTACATTGCTGCTTCGGAAGCAGCAAATGGAGGATTCTGGATGAAGGAGTTCATATCCGATCTAGGTGTCATACCTAGTGCATCGGGTCCAATGAAAATCTTTTGTGACAATACTGGTGCAATTGCCTTGGCAAAGGAATCCAGATTTCACAAGAGAACCAGGCACATCAAGAGACGCTTCAATTCCATCCGCGATCAAGTCCAGGTGGGAGACATGGAGATTTGCAAGATACATATGGATTTGAATGTTGTAGACCCACTGACTAAGCCTCTGTCACGAGCAAAACATGATCAACACCAAGGCTCCATGGGTGTTAGAATCATTACTGTGTAATCTAGATTATTGACTCTAGTGCAAGTGGGAGACTGAAGGAAATATGCCCTAGAGGCAATAATAAAGTTATTATTTATTTCCTCATATCATGATAAATGTTTATTATTCATGCTAGAATTGTATTAAACGAAAACTTGGTACATGTGTGAATACATAGACAAACAGAGTGTCACTAGTATGCCTCTACTTGACTAGCTCATTAATCAAAGATGGTTACGTTTCCTAACCATAGACATGAGTTGTCATTTGATTAACGGGATCACATCATTAGGAGAATGATATTATTGACTTGACCCATTCCATTAGCTTAGCACTTGATCGTTTAGTTTATTGCTATTCTTTCTTCATGACTCATACATGTTCCAATGACTATGAGGTTATGCAACTCCCGATTACCAGAGTTACACTTTGTGTTCTACCAAACGCCACAACGTAACTGGGTGATCATAAAGGTGCTCTATAGGTGTCTCTGATGGTACTTGTTGAGTTGGCATAGATCAAGATTAGGATTTGTCACTCCAATTGTCGGAGAGGTATCTCTGGGCCCACTCGGTAATTCACATCACTATAAGCATTGTAACTAATGAGTTAGTTGCGAGATGATGTATTACGGAACGAGTAAAGAGACTTGCCGGTAACAGATTGAACTAGGTATTGAGATACCGACGATCGAATCTCGGGCAAGTAACATACCGATGACAAAGGGAATAATGCATGTTGTTATGCGGTTTGACCGATAAAGATCTTCGTAGAATATGTGGGAGCCAATATGAGCATCCAGGTTCCGCTATTGATTATTAACCGGAGACGTGTCTCGATCATGTCTACTTAGTTCTCGAACCCGTAGGGTCCGCACGCTTAAAGTTCGGTGACGATCAGTATTATGAGTTTTTGTGTTTTGATGTACCGAAGGTAGTTGAGAGTCCCGGATATGATCACGGATATGATGAGGAGTCTAGAAATGGTCGAGACCTAAAGATCGATATATTGGACGACTATATTCGTACACCAGAAGTGTTCCGGGTGGTTT
>NC_041388.1:377436252-377459542 GCF_002162155.2 Triticum dicoccoides | reverse complement strand
GAGACAGAGAGGGCTGGCCTAGGGCAGGCCGCGCGCCCCTCCCCCTCTGGTCCGAATTGGACTAGGAGAGGGGGCAGCGCCCCCCTTTCCTTATCTCTCTCTCCCCCTTCCTTTCCCCCTCACTACAAAAAAAATACACTTCCGTGATGATATGTGTTTGTCACAGTAGGTCGCTTTTTTTGTCTTGCATGTACATCCATGACAAATTTATGATAGAATCAAGATAGTCTAACCTGTGCTATCATAGAAGTGTTCCATGACATTACCAAAATTATCATCACGGAAGTGTCCACTTCCATGACGATAAATCGCGCGTCACAGAAGTGCTTTCGTCAAGGGTGACCGACACGTGGCATCCACCGTAACGGAACACCGTTAAGCTATCGGGTCGGGTTTTGGATCCGATAACCCGTTAACAGCCCCGACCAATGGGGATTTTCCACGTGTAAAATCATCATTGGCTAGAGGAAACACGTGTCGGCTCATCGTCGGGACAGATGTCATCCACTCACTGGACAGAAGGCGCCTATGATACGTCGACACGTGGCACGGCCAACCAAGTTTAAATGGGTCGGCCAAACTAAAGGCCCACAAGATTTTGTGGACCATAAAGGGCTGGCCCAGCTAAAGGCTCATGAGATTTTGCGGACCATAATGGGCTGGCCCAGCTAAAGGCCCACAAGATTTTGCGGGCCATAATGGGCCGGCCCAGGTACAGGCCCACAAGATTTTTGTGTGTCATAATAGGCCGACCCAGATAAAGGCCCACAAAATTCTTGCGGATCATAATGGGCCGGCCCAGCTAAAGGCCCACGAGATTTCGCCGAAATTAATGGGCCGGCCCAGCTGTAGAACCACAAGATTTTGAGGACCCTAGTAGGCCGGCCTGTTAACTGGCTGTCATGTTTTGGGCCAAATGCCGGCCCATATTTGATATGGTCTACTAATGGCCTGCCACGCTCCGGGCCTAATAGTGGCCCATATGAGATCCAGCCCGTTAAAAGCCTACCATGTTCTGGGCCAAATTATGGCCCAAATCAGGTCCAGCCCTTTAAGAGGTTTTGGGCCTAATTATGGCCCATATCAGATTCGGCTCGTCAACTGGACACTATGCTTTTGGGCCCACTTGCTAAAGGACCACTTAGTAATTCGGCCTGATATTAGTTTTGGCCTATTAAGGGCACGTTTAACATTTTGGCCCTATATTAATTTCAGCTTGTTAAAAGCCCATCATATAGTTGGGCCTAACTATGGCCCGGTTTGCATCCGGCCTGCTCGCAGCCGATATCTGATTGGGCCAAACAAGGACCGAGACAATTTTTTGGCCTGTTAAAAGCCCGCGATTTGATTCGCACAATCATGGGTCGGGGTTCATTCCGGGCTGCTGCCGGCCTGTGAGCTGATCGGCACGTTTCAGGGCCAACCTACATCGTGATTGCATGACGGCCCGATTATGTACCGTAATTTTATGGTTTGGCCGGTTTACTGTGAAGACAGGATATATATATATATAAAGTAAAATAACTACAGCATCGTGAATAAGAACAAACATATACTATACAATAAAGAAATTACGGCATATTACATCCACTGGGCATCAAAGTTCGCCACTATGATAATAAAGCACAAGCAGACAGCAGATTACATACACTGGGCATCAAAGATCGCCACCAGTGCAAATAAACACGCCGACAAAATAATATACAAAACCGACAGCACTTCAATAGAGTTCAAGAAAGGTTAGCCCTGCTGGGGAGCTGCAGCGCAAGCAGCTGAGCAAGATGATGAGACTGCGCTTGTTCAACACTTATATCTTACTCACTCTGAAAGATAAACAAGCAGACAAATGACAGGTTTTGCACATAAAAGTATCAGTGCTGACAATTCATCACATAAAAGTATGAGTGTTTATGAACTACATATAATAAACTTTAAACAAGCAATTTGATGCAAACACCAAAAATAAACAGCTGTTGGAGTCATTCCTAACCAAATATATACAAAAAAGTTTGAAGGCTTGAGATGGACAAACTTACCTTATTGGTGAAGATAGGCTCTATAAAGGCCTTGTCCATGCTGATGGGGGGGCAATTCAAGAGATTTACCACAGAATCTTCTTCAAAAGCATTGCATTTATTCTACATTTTGTTAAGAGTAAATATAGATGTGATAATATACAAAAAAATGGAGAATATTTAAGATAAGATGAAGAGTGATGCTACATAACCAAGTAGCTATAAATGTAAGTGCAGCGATACAGGAAAAAGGTACAGCCAAGAGCAATGCACAACTAAACTTCTTCAGTACCAACCTTATGGTAAGAGTAAATATAGATCTGATGTGTAGAAAATGGAGGGCAAAGGAAAATAAGCTGCAGAGTGATGGTACATGAACAACTACCTGTCATTATAAGTACACTGATAAAGGACAGCATATACTTACAAGAACAATGCAGAGCTGAAAAAAACATTGGCATTGGATATATTCTACACTAATGTAACCATTCATACAGATCAGATAATTTGGAGCGAACAATTGATAAGCAAGCTATCATGCATACTGCTGTCACATAATGAACCAGGTATGTATGCAAGTACAGTGATACAGGACAACAGGTACTAACAAGAGCAAAGCAGCGGGCAGCATATTTGAGATATCCTGTCGTTCTTGTCAAACTGGAATTCTTCTTCGAGCAGATTTCCTGCAAAAAAGATCCGTAAGGCACATGCAGAAAAGTAGAAGTTCAAATTGTCATGTGATTTCATAGACAGTACCTCATCCTGGGAACGAGACCAGTGCATAACAAGGTTTTTCCATTCAATGTCTTCTAAATTTAGCACAGGAGACTTCACCAGGAATTCGTTTATAGACTTGCCATCAAAGTGTGATTTCCTCGGGTAACACCGATAATGCTGCAATGCTTCCTTGAAAAGCACAAGCAATCTTTGCTCGTCATGACTATCCATATTGACCCTCGCCTAGTTACAAGAATGTAATGTAAATCATTCATGTGTTCAATCAGCAGAAAACAGGAAAATAATAACCATGAATAATAGCACTTACACGTAAGTTGGACAGGAAGATGTGAAAATGGTGTTTGTCTTCACAATAATCTTCCCATGATGGGAATATATGCACGTAGTCCCTAACAACATTGAAAGCATTGTCTTCTAAACTGGGAATAAATGGAATGGGGTTCCAATCTGCAGGAATTGGTCGTCTCTGCAGGTGGGATAGGTCTTCGGCCAGTGGACTTGCTGTACTTTTTGCAGGAGTGGGATTTTTCTATGGTACAGCTAATGCTATGGCAAATGAAATCGGTATACCTTTTGCTGGAGTGCAGGTCCTGTGTGGTGGGGCTAGTGGTGTGGCCAGTGAAGTATGGGTACAGTCTGCTGGAGTCGGTCCTACATTTTGTGTCACTGGTTGTACAACCAATATAAGTGGGGTGTTGTCTGATTTCTCCGGCACCACCACGTTTTTCAAGGAATTTTGCTGGTGCTCCTTCAGGTTTGGCAATCACCCTCTTCATTTTTGATGTCTGATGCAAAAGAACAGCATTTGAGTGGGAAAACATGGTATGATAACAGATGGAATATGTATTGATAATGGATGGGCATGGCATCTCGGCATATATGATGAGTACACTAAGCAGATGGCGGTGCAACAAAGTAGAAGAAATGCAAGACAACATATGCAAGATACCCGCAATCAATAAAACATTGCCAAATTAGAACAGGCACCTTGATGGGTGAACAGGACAGGCCATCTGCCTTTGACTCCTCGAGGTTAGAATAGTCATTAGGATGATATTCTGAACAAGAATCAACAGGTGGGGAGCTTATGAGTTTCATTGCATCCAGAATGGCACTCAATGCCTTGGTGCCAATTTTGTATGTCATTGCAGTGTTTAGCTTCAAGATTGGACTACTGCTAGTGCGACACACAGCAGCTACACAGATCATAGTGTAGACATAACGGGAAAACCTTAAGCATCAGAGTAAAATCAGCAAAGTGGAACTTGCTGGAATATATGTGCTAGTATTGCCGGTACAGCTAGAAAGGCTTAGGATACCAACTCTCTTCAAGTGAAGGTGCGGTACTATTAATATCAGTGTAACTCTCAAAGGCGACACAGCTCCCCGCATTTCCTTGCTATTCTTATAGGATTCAAGTGGGCAGGCCACTACAAATCCTATTCCTATGTTTACAAGATCCTACAAATCAAAGAGGCTCAAAGTGTCCATCACAACCGACCGTATAGACCTCTACACTGCAAATGTCCCTGCTCATCTTCAGTACAAGGAACATACTGTACTACTATCATACTCCCTCCATTCCAAAATATAAGTCTTGGTAGAGATTTCCACTATGGATCACATACAGATGTATCCAGGTACATTTTCGAGTGTAGATTCACTCATTTTGCTCCATATGTAGTCCATGGTGGAATCTATACAAAGACTTGTATTTAGGAACGGAGAGAGTACATATTAAAGAAGAACGGGAGAGGAACATGGTAAAGAAGAGCAAGCAGATTTTGGATAATAAAATGTTGGTTGCGCAGTGTCCACACGTGATGAACCAGAGCGCATTAAGAATGCAACTCCTAGTTGTCTCTCGACCAATTCAGGCGGTTGGATGAAGATCCTACGTCTCCTAACCCTTCTTCTTCCTCGTCTCTGATTCTTCCCATACAGAAAACCGCATGGGCCGCCGGCCGGACTACCGGCCCCCACCGCCTGTGTTCCTCCGCCACCCTCAACCCCCACCCGCATCGAGTTTTCTTCATTCGGCGAGGCCCCACAACCACCTGAGCCCCTTCGATCGCACCGGCAAACTCCGGCGAGCTCTGAAAAATCGACTGACCCAATTTTGACATTTAGTCTACTGTGATTTAACTAGTGTGGAATATAAAAGGGGAAAACCATAAGCATTGCGAGTATGGTGTTGAGCGTGCCATGGCGGATCTGAAGGTGCAAACCGGACAAAGGCAACTTCGCAACCAAGACAAGAAATCAGAGTAAAGCAGTGGCGATCTATTTTCTTGCTGCGATAAATAAGTTGAGCAGATATGAAAGAGTACCGCCTCTGGTGCGGCGCCGTGTAGGCATCTGCTGAGAATTTGATGGTGTTGTGGTAGCGATGGCTGTCGGCGGCGTGGAAGCAGATCTAGGAGGGTAGACGGTGGCGGCGGGGCGCGGTGGACGAGACGGTCGTAGGAGCGGCGCCGGCAAGGTGGATGACGGCGGGGATGTAGCGAGAGGACGGGATGCAAGGATCCCGGTCCGAAGCCGTGGATGAGAGAGGTCGATCTCTTGTAATGGACGGCGGCGGCGGGTTATCAGCTCCGGCATGGTGGAGGAGGACGGCGGTGGATGGGGTGGCGGACAGCGGCTGACGGAGGAGGGTGGGGTGGAGAGGGTGTTTTGGCGCCCACGGAGTACGAATGGGGAAAAGGGAGGTAGAGAGGAAGGGGGGACCATGTATTCAGGGCACGCTTGTCTCAAATGCAAGGAAATTTACAAACTTAGCCCCCGTTTCAAATTTCTACTACATCACAGCAACAGTAGTCGGTCGGGGATAGGACGGTAATCTCGCATACACCGAATATTTGCCGACAAGAGTTTGTTTTTGGCGCCCACCGTGTATGAATATGAATCGGGGAGAGAGTCGATTTCGGCCGAGGACACACTGTGTTTTGGCACCCACCGTGTATGAATCCGGGTGAGAGGCGGTTACATCATGTTTGGGTGAAATTACAAACCTACCCCTATCAAAACCTATAGAAATCCAGCATATAGGCTTTGCGTGGCAGGGATAGGCAGCAGTGATTTCCATCTCGCGGATTTTGGTTCCGGGCGGTTACTGCGACTTTCCCCGCTTCGTTCAAATTTTGCAGAGTGCACGTTTACCGTGCCAACTCAATTCGAATCCCGTTTGTATTCTATTTTTTTCGGGTGGGATCCATTTTCAATTGGAAGTACATTCTATATACATCATTTTTATATATATACTTTCAAAAGCACAACACCATTTATAAATAAATATGGTTTACAAATGTCATGATCTCAGATTCATAAGGTTGTATCCATCAATTTGGATTTTCAAATATTTGAAACCACTTTATGTTGAAATCCAATGTATGCATTCCTCGCTAACTATCTCCAATTAATGTGTGTTTCATGCGGGTTTTTTTTACTTCTCAAACATGTATAATGTGTTTCACACACGCAACATATAGTGTAATCCCGTTTAGACATTAATTGCATATAAACCATGCATTGTTTGTAATTGAAGAATCTATGGATCACCAATATTGATAAACTATATAACATTACACGTGTGCCCAAATTCAAATGAATATGCATGTTTGATACACCAATTTGCGTTATGATATTATCGATGTCATGATCTCCAGTTTAAATATTGGAATCCCCTTTAATGCAGATATTCGTCTCATATAGCTATCACTCATGCTTATATAGGACTATCTCTCTAGACCTATACGCGTTCATCATCTCTCAGGTATCTCTCGTGCTACCTGTATGTCGACAATGATCTTTTATATTCGTAACACACTAACGGTACTCTCTCCCTCGACCTTCATCACTCTATCTCTCTCTAAGTATATCTCGCTCCCTGCTATGTGTCTCTAACTATGATTCTCCATGTGGAATCTCTTTCTCTTACACAAACACAAAACTTTGTCTCCCGGGGTCTCATTTCTCTCTATTGTTCCCATGTGTGCCACTCGCACACCCCTCATACAGAGATGTCTTTCGCTCCTTAGATATGAGAACCTACGACTCTTCTTCATCAATATCTCTTTCTCACACACAAACACAAACTCTGTCTCCCAGGGTCTCATATTTCTCCATTGTTCTCTTGTATGTCGCTCACACACACCCTCTCTCCCTAGAGATATCTTGCGTTCCCTCGTATGTCTCTCTAGCTATCACTCTCGTTGTGAAATATCTTTCTCTCTCGCAGACACAAAACTCCGTCTCTCTGGATCTCATTTCTCTCTGATATCTGTTTGTATGTGACTCACATGCACCCTCTCTCTATCTCTCTCACACCCACACACATAACCCAGCCTTCTGATCCACTCGACTCCTATCTCTAACGCACACTAGCTAGCATCTTTATCTTTCTATTTATCTGTTTCTCCATCAACCTTGTTTCTCGCCCTCACTCTTGATTCCTATCACGCACACTACATATGTTTCTCTCTACATGCAGTCAAGTGCCCTCTCACACACATATATAACTTCACCCTTTGAACCACCCGAGGGTCATCTCCAACACCCAAACTAGCGGATGTTCCTCTAGCTAGCATCTCCATCTCTGTATCTACCTGTAGTTTCTCCGTCAACATTTCTTTCTCGCACGGAGTCTTGCTTCCTATCACCCACACTATATATGTCTCTCCATACATATGCATTTATAGGTTGGTCTCTTTTGCACAATCGTTGCGCCTCACTCCCTCTGCTCACCATAGATGCATGCTCTAGCCCACGCCACTATCTCTTAAAGACAAAAACACATGCTCAATTGTCGGGACTTCTTCCATGCATTCTCACATGCATGCATATTGTCATACCGATCCGTCTCTCCCATGTCGTTGATCTTATGACTTATGTCTTCTTTCTTTTATCTCGATCATGCGCGCGCGCACACACACATCCCACGTATACATGTGGTTGTTTCTGTATTTGATAGTAGCCTTTTATTGAAAGAATTTTATGTTAGCCTCCTCAAACTTAATAGTTCTGATAATAGCTCTTTGATTCCAGTATATTTTCTGTGAGTGCAAACATTTTTCCAGGCAGGCTTTCAAAATGATTCTTCTCTCCTGCTCCTCAATGGTAAGATTTCTGAATTCCTCAATGATGTCCCATAGTAAAATAACAGAATTGGTGTTTTCCACAATATTCTTAAGATCTAAAATATTTTGGGCCTAGTGTTTTAGTCCTTTTATCATCCTCTTAAATTTGGCAAATATAAGTTTGGCACTGTCTTGCTCATCTACTGATTGTTCCCGTATAGATTTGACCACCTCTTTGAATTGTGGGTGTTCTAGCCAATAATTTTCAAATATGAAGATTCTAGACTTAGGAATGGCGGTGCCAATTTTAACAACACAAGGAACATGGTCTGAAGTGGTCTTGGCCAAAGGGATGACCAAAGTGTTGGGGTAGGTAATAGTCCAAGCTTCAGATGAAAAAACTAGTCCAGTTTCTCAGGAAGAGGAGCTTCCTGCATGTTGCTCTAGGTGAATTTCTTGTCTTTTAAAGGAATCTCAACAAGTGCCAGTTTACTGATTGCCTCATTAAATAGAAACATGTTCTGTAAATTGCATCCATCTTTATTTCTGTTGTTGGGTATCTCAGATAATTAAAATATCCAAGAATGAGCCAGTTAGCCTCATCATCCATATGCAAATTTTGGAACTAGTTTAAGAAAGTGGTTCTGTTGTCTGTCTGGCAAGAGCCATAAATGTTGGTCAATATCCATTGTTCACCTGTGTGCTTAGATGTTAATTCAATTGTCAGAGAAAAATCATTTTTGCATATAGTTCTTGCTGAGAAATATTGATCATTCCATACTTTGAGTAAACCTCCAGATGCTCCTATGGAAGGGAGGTACTCCCTCCATTTACTTATACAAGGCCACTATAGAATATACATTATGCATCTATAAAAGGCCACCAACAGTAATCGAGGCAAAATTAATGATGTTTTCTCGTACTAGCAACTTATTTAATACTTGCATGCATGCAGTCATAATGATACTCAAGTACTTCCTCCATTTAGTTTTCTTGCATGCATGTGGTGTATTAATGATCCCAGTAAGAGAGAGAAAAGGTTGGGTTGCAAAACATGTATTAAATTTTACCTTGGTACTACCTGTTATTTGAGTTTGCGGCCTTGTATATAAAAATGGAGGGAGTAGTCAAACTTGTTTAATTTCCTGAAATTCTTTATGAAAGAGCTATTAAAGACTTCTCTTTTGGACTCCTGTATAGTAATGATAGAGCAATCTTCTTCAACAATTTTGTTAGACAAAGAAAGCCATTTGTTAGGATCATTGATGCCTCTGATGTTCCAATTGAATATGTTCTGGTACCTATTCATTTTTATGAGTGGATCATAACAGCAAAACTTGCAGAACACATACACAATTCAACAGATATACACCTTCCAAACATAGTATAAACAGTACTACCAACGGTTCAATGGTAGATAAAACAAGATCCAGTTCAGAGAGTGCTAAGTATAATAACATCTTTATAAAAGACTGCCCAGTGGGCCAGACAAAAATATCTAGAGTCCCAAGCATCACAAAAGTAGGTACTAGACACTAAAACTACTTGCTCTTGCTGCCTTTTGCCTTCTGCTGGCTATAGGAGTAGTAATGTTGGAGGAGCTCTTCAGTTTCTTAGGTCCTCCTCTCTGCTGTGCCCCCTTCTCTTCCTAAATGTTCGCCTTGCAAAAGGACGAATTCGAGTTTTTAATCACTTTGCCATGGATAGGTGAAGGTAAAGCATAACATGTCAAGCAAATTATCTCAACACAGACTTTTTGTTTAAAACCTTTCTGCAAAGCTTGTAACCTGCAACTTCTCCTTACCTCTGTTTCAACCAGAGGGGCTTTCTCTTTTCTTTTCTTGTTTCCATAGAGTGCTGAGGTGGAAGAGGCAGAGTGTCCCATTTTGGCTCCAACTATGCTGTGAGTGGGAGAGGAGGAGTGGTTCTCCTGGTCAAAAGCTAGATGACACGCCTGGCAAGGAGAAGCATATGCAGAGGGGCAAGTGTCAGCGATGGCAAATGATTTAAACATCTTTGATTCTGCTGTTGGGGAACGCGGTAATTTCAAAATTTTCCTACGCACACGCAGGATCATGGTGATGCATAGCAACGAGAGGGGAGAGTGTTGTCTACATACCCTTGTAGACCATTCACGGAAGCATTATATCAACGCGGTTGATGTAGTCGTACGTCTTCACGATTCGACCGATCCAAGTACCGAAAGCACGGCACCTCCGAGTTCTACACACGTTCGGCTCGGTGACGTCCTCGCCTTCTCGATCCAGCAAGAGGGGCGAAGTAGTAGATGAGTTCCGGCAGCACGACGGCGTGGTAACGGTGTTGGTGAAGAACAATCTCCGCAGGGCTTCACCTAAGCACTACGAAAACTATGACGGAGGATAAACTAGAGGGGATGGGGTTTCCGGCACACGGCTTGGTGTTTCTTGATGTGTCTTGGGTGCTAGCCCTACCCCTCTATTTATATATTGAGCCTTGGGGACGAAACTTGGAGTAAAAGCCTCCACAAAGTCGGTTTCACCCGAAAGGCAAGAGTCCTTCTCGGACTCCAGGGCCAGACGCCAGGGTTCCCGGCGTCTGGCCCCTGGACTCCACAAAACTTCCTTTTGCGCTTTCCAAAAACCTTGTGGGCTTTCCCCTTTGGCCCAAATAAAGTGTTCTCGTACCCAAACATTTCGAGAAACATCCGGAACCCCTTCCAGTGAATTCCGGAACCCTTCCGGTGACCAAACACTATTATCCCATATATCAAACTTTATCTCCGGACCATTCCGGAGTTCCTCGTCATGTCCGTGATCTCATCCCTGACTCCGAACAACATTCGGTCACCAACATACATAACTCATATAGTACTATATCATCAACGAACGTTTAAGCGTGCGGACCCTACGGGTTCGAGAACTATGTAGACATGACCGAGACACCTCTCTGGTCAATAACCAATAGCGGGACCTCGATGCCCATATTGGCTCCTACATATTCTACGAAGATCTTTATCGGTCAGACCGCATAACAACATACATTGTTCCCTTTGTCATCGGTATGTTACTTGCCCGAGATTCGATCGTCGGTATCTCAATACCTAGTTCAATCTCGTTACCGGCAAGTCTATTTACTCGTTCTGTAATACATCATCCCGCAACTAACTCATTAGTTGCAATGCTTGCAAGGCTTATAGTGATGTGCATTACCGAGTGGGCCCAGAGATACCTCTCCGACAATCGGAGTGACAAATCCTAATCTCGAAATACGCCAACCCAACAAGTACCTTCGGAGACACCTGTAGAGCACCTTTATAATCACCCAGTTACGTTGTGACGTTTGATAGCACACAAAGTGTTCCTCCGATAAACGGGAGTTGCATAATCTCATAGTCATAGGAACATGTATAAGTCATGAAGAAAGCAATAGCAACAAACTAAACGATCAAGTGCTAAGCTAACGGAATGGGTTAAGTATAGGGAGTCTGCAATAAACATGATCCAATCATATTTATGCTCAACGCAAACACTAAATAACTTTTGTTTCAGGTTTAACACTAATCCCAAAAGTATAGGGAGTGTGCGATGATGATCATATCAATCTTGGAACCATTTCCAATACACATCGTCACTTCACCCTTAACAAGTCTCTGTTCATTCTGCAACTCCCATTTCGAGTTACTATTCTTAGCAACTGAACCAGTATCAAATACCGAGGGGTTTCTATAAACACTAGTAAAGTACACATCAATTACATGTATATCAAATATAGCATTGTTCATTTGCCAACCTTCTTATCCGCCAAATACTTGGGGCAGTTCCGCTTTTAGTGACCAGTCCCTTTGCAGTAGAAGCACTTAGTCCCAGGCTTAGGTCCAGACTTGGGCTTCTTCACTTGAGCAGCAACTTGCTTGCCGTTCTTCTTGAAGTTCCCTCTCTTTCCCTTTGCCCTTTTCTTGAAACTAGTGGTCTTGTTAAACATCAACACTTGATGTTCTTTCTTGATTTCTACCTTCATAGATTTCATCATCATGAAAAAGCTCGGGAATCGTTTTCATCATCCCGTGCATACTATAGTTCATCATGAAGTTCTACTAACTTGGTGATGGTGACTAGAGAATTCTGTCAATCACTATTTTATCTGGAAGATTAACTCCCACTTGATTCAAGCGATTGTAGTACCCAGACAATCTGAACACATGCTCACTGCTTGAGCTATTCTCCTCCATATTTTAGCTATAGAACTTGTTGGAGACTTCATATCTCTCAACTCGGGTATTTGCTTGAAATATTAACTTCAACTCCTGGAACATCCATATGATCCATGACGTTCAAAACGTCTTTGAAGTCCCGATTCTAAGTTGTTAAGCATGGTGCAATAAACTATCAAGTAGTCATCATATTGAGCTAGCCAAACATTCATGACCTCTGCATCTGCTCCTGCAATAGGTCTGTCACCTAGCGGTGCATTAAGGACATAATTCTTCTGTGCAGCAATGAGGATAAACCTCAGATCACGGATCCAATCCGCATCATTGCTACTAACATCTTTCAACCTAGTTTTCTCTAGGAACATATCAAAAATAAAACAGGGGAGCTAAACACGAGCTATTGATCTACAACATAGATATGCTAATACTACAAGGACTAAGTTCATGATAAATTTAAGTTCAATTAATCATATTACTTAAGAACTCCCACTTAGAAAGACATCCCTCTAATCTTCTAAGTGATCACGTGATCCAAATCCACTAAACCATTACCGATCATCACGTGAAATTGAGTAGTTTTCAATGGTGAACATCACTATGTTGATCATATCTACTATATGATTCACGCTCGACCTTTGGGTCTCAGTGTTCTGAGGCCATATCTGCATATGCTAGGCTCGTCAAGTTTAACCTGAGTATTCTGCATGTGCAAAACTGGCTTGCACCCATTGTAGATGGACGTAGAGCTTATCACACCCGATCATCACGTGGTGTCTGGGCACGACGAACTTTGGCAACGATGCATACTCAGGGAGAACACTTTTATCTTGAAATTTAGTGAGAGATCATCTTATAATGCTGCCGTCAATCAAAGCAAGATAAGATGCATAAAAGATAAACATCACATGCAATCAATATAAGTGATATGATATGGCCATCATCATCTTGTACTTGTGATCTCCATCTCCGAAGTACCGTCATGATCATCGTCACCGGTGCGACACCTTGATCTCCATCATAGCATCGTTGTCGTCTTGCCAATCTTATGCTTCCACGACTATCGCTACCGCTTAGTGATAAAGTAAAGCATTACAGCATGATTGCATTGCATACAATAAAGCGACAACCATATGGCTCCTGCCAGCTGCCGATAACTCGGTTACAAAACATGATCATCTCATACAATAAAATTTAGCATCATGTCTTGACCATATCACATCACAACATGCCCTACAAAAACAAGTTAGACGTCCCCTACTTTGTTGTTGCAAATTTTACGTGGCTGCTACGGGCTTAGCAAGAACCGTTCTTACCTACGCATCAAAACCACAATGATAGTTTGTCAAGTTGGTGTTATTTTAACCTTCGCAAGGACCGGGCGTAGCCACACTCGGTTCAACTAAAGTTGGAGAAACTGACACCCGCTAGCCACCTGTGTGCAAAGCACGTCGGTAGAACCAGTCTCGCGTAAGCGTACACGTAATGTCAGTCTAGGCCACTTCATCCAACAATACCGCCGAACCAAAGAATGACATGCCGGTAAGCAGTATGACTTATATCGCCCACAACTCACTTGTGTTCTACTCGTGCATATGACATCTACGCATAAAACCTGACTCGGATGCCACTGTTGGGGAACGTAGTAATTTCAAAATTTTCCTACGCACACGCAGGATCATGGTGATGCATAGCAACGAGAGGGGAGAGTGTTGCCTACATACCCTTGTAGACCGTTCGCGGAAGCGTTATATCAACGCGGTTGATGTAGTCGTACGTCTTCACGATCTGACCGATCCAAGTACCGAAAGCACGGCACCTCTGAGTTCTACACATGTTCAGCTCGGTGACGTCCTCGCCTTCTCGATCCAGCAAGAGGGGCGAAGTAGTAGATGAGTTCCGGCAGCACGACGGCGTGGTGACGGTGTTGGTGAAGAACAATCTTCGCAGGGCTTCACCTAAGCACTACGAAAACTATGACGGAGGATAAACTCGAGGGGACGGGGTTGCCGGCACACGGCTTGGTGTTTCTTGATGTGTCTTGGGTGCTAGCCCTACCCCTCTATTTATATGTTGAGCCTTGGGGTCGAAACTTGGAGTAAAAGCCTCCACAAAGTCGGTTTCACCCGAAAGGCAAGAGTCCTTCTCGGACTCTAGGGCCAGACGCCAGGGTTCCCGGCGTCTGGACCCAGACGCCAGGGACCCTGGCGTCTGGCCCTTGGACTCCACAAAACTTCCTTTTGCACTTTCCAAAAACCTTGTGGGCTTTCCCCTTTGGCCCAAATAAAGTGTTCTCGTACCCAAACATTCCGGGAAACATTCGGGACCCCTTCCGGTGAATTTCGGAACCCTTCCGGTGACCAAACACTATTATCCCATATATCAAACTTTATCTCATCCCTGACTCCGAACAACATTCGGTCACCAACATACATAACTCATATAGTACTATATCGTCAACGAACGTTTAAGCGTGCGGACCCTACGGGTTCGAGAACTATGTAGACATGACCGAGACACCTCTCTGGTCAATAACCAATAGCAGGACCTGGATGCCCATATTGGCTCCTACATATTCTACGAAAATCTTTATCGGTCAGACCGCATAACAACATACATTGTTCCCTTTGTCATCGGTATGTTACTTGCCCGCGATTCGATCGTCGATATCTCAATACCTAGTTCAATCTCGTTACCGGCAAGTCTCTTTACTCATTCCGTAATACATCATCCCGCAACTAACTCATTAGTTGCAATGCTTGCAAGGCTTATAGTGATGTGCATTACCGAGTGGGCCCAAAGATACCTCTCCGACAATCGGAGTGACAAATCCTAATCTCGAAATACGCCAACCCAACAAGTACCTTCGGAGACACCTGTAGAGCACCTTTATAATCACCCAGTTACGTTGTGATGTTTGGTAGCACACAAAGTGTTCCTCCGGTAAACGGGAGTTGCATAATCTCATAGTCATAGGAACATGTATAAGTCATGAATAAAGCAATAGCAACAAACTAAACGATCAAGTGCTAAGCTAACGGAATGGGTTAAGTCAATCACATCATTCTCCTAATGATGTGATCCCATTAATCAAATGACAACTCTTTGTCTATGGCTAGGAAACATAACCATCTTTGATCAACGAGCTAGTCAAGTAGAAGCATACTAGTGACACTCTGTTTGTCTATGTATTCACACATGTATCATGTTTCCGGTTAATACAATTCTAGCATGAATAATAAACATTTATTATGATATAAGGAAATAAATAATAACTTTATTATTCCCTCTAGGGCATATTTCCTTCAGTCTCCCACTTGCACGAGAGTCAATAATCTAGTTCACATCGCCATGTGATTTAACATCAATAGTTCACATCACCAAGTGATTAACACCCGTAGTTCACATCGACATGTGACCAACACCCAAAGGGTTTACTAGAGTCAATAATCTAGTTCACATCGCTATGTGATTAACAGCCAAAGAGTATTAAGGTATGATCATGTTTTGCTTGTGAGAGAAGTTTAGTCAACGGGTCTGCCACATTCAGATCCGTAAGTATTTTGCAAATTTCTATGTCAACAATGCTCTGCACGGAGCTACTCTAGCTAATTGCTCCCACTTTCAATATGTATCCAGATTGAGATTTAGAGTCATCTGGATCAGTGTCAAAATTTGCATCGAGGTAACCCTTTACGACGAACCTTTTTGTCACCTCCATAATCGAGAAACATATCCTTATTCCACTAACGATAATTTTGACCAATGTCCAGTGATCTACTCCTAGATCACTATTGTACTCCCTTGCCAAACTTAGGGCAGGGTATACAATAGGTCTGGTACACAGCATGGCATACTTTATAGAACCTATGGCTGAGGCATAGGGAATGACTTTCATTCTCTCTCTATCTTCTACCGTGGTCAGGTTTTGAGTCTTACTCAACTTCACACCTTGTAACACAGGCAAGAATTCCTTCTTTGACTGTTCCATTTTGAACTACTTCAAAATCTTGTCAAGGTATGTACTCATTGAAAAACTTATCAAGCGTCTTGATCTATCTCTATAGATCTTGATGCTCAATATGTAAGTAGCTTCACCGAGGTCTTTCTTTGAAAAACTCCTTTCAAACACTCCTTTATGCTTTGCAGAATAATTCTACATTATCTCCGATCAACAATATGTCATTCACATATACTTATCAGAAATGCTGTAGTGCTCCCACTCACTTTCTTGTAAATACAGGCTTCACCGCAAGTCTGTATCAAACTATATGCTTTGATCAACTTATCAAAGCATATATTCGAACTCCGAGATGCTTGCACCAGTCCATAGATGGATAGCTGGAGCTTGCATATTTTGTTAGCACCTTTAGGATTGACAAAATCTTCTAGTTGCATCATATACAACTCTTCTTTAATAAATCCATTAAGGAATGCAGTTTTGTTTATCCATTTGCCAGATTTCATAAAATGCGGCAATTGCTAACATGATTCGGACAGACTTAAGCATAGATATGAGTGAGAAACTCTCATCGTAGTCAATACCTTGAACTTGTCGAAAACCTTTTGCGACAATTCTAGCTTTGTAGATAGTAACAATACTATCAACGTCCGTCTTCCTCTTGAAGATCCATTTAATCTCAATGGCTCGCCGATCTTTGGGCAAGTCAATCAAAGTCCATACTTTGTTCTTATACATGGATCTCATCTCAGATTTCATGGCCTCAAGCCATTTCGCGGAATCTGGGCTCATCATCGCTTCCTCATAGTTCGTTGGTTCGTCATGGTCAAGTAACATGAACTCCAAAACAGGATTACCGTACCACTCTGGTGCGGATCTCACTCTGGTTTACCTACGAGTTTTCAGTAGTAACTTGATCTGAAGTTACATGATCATCATCATTAGCTTCCTCACTAATTAGTGTAGTAGTCACAGGAACAGATTTCTGTGATGAACTACTTTCCAATAAGGGAGCAGGTACAGTTAACTCATCAAGTTCTACTTTCCTCCCACTCACTTCTTTCGAGAAACTCCTTCTCTAGAAAGGATCCATTCTCAGCAATGAATATCTTGCCTTCGGATCTGTGCTAGAAGGTGTACCCAACATTTTCTTTTGGGTATCCTATGAAGACACACTTCTCCGATTTGGGTTTGAGCTTATCAGGTTGAAACTTTTTCACATAAGCATTGCAACCTCAAACTTTAAGAAACGACGGCTTAGGTTTCTTGCCAAACCATAGTTCATACGGTGTCGTCTCAACGGATTTAGATGGTGCCCTATTTAACGTGAATGTAGCTGTCTCTAATGCATAACCCCAAAACAATAGTGGTAAATTGGTAAGAGACATCATAGATTGCACCATATCTAATAAAGTACGGTTACGACGTTCGCACACACCATTACACTGTGGTGTTCCAGGTGGCGTGAGTAGTGAAACTATTTCACATTGTTTTAATTGAAGGCTAAACTCGTAACTCAAATATTTTACTTCTGCGATCATATTGTAGAAACTTTTATTTTTGTTACGATGATTCTCCATTTCACTCTGAAATTCTTCGAACTTTTCAAATGTTTTAGACTTGTGTTTCATCAAGTAGATATACTCATATTTGCTCAAATCATCTGTGAATATCAGAAAATAATGATACCTGCCGCGAGCCTTAATATTCATCGGACCACATACATCAGTATGTATGATTTCCAACAAATATGTTGCTCGCTCCATTGTTCCAGAGAACGGAGTCTTAGTCATCTTGCCCATGAGGCATGGTTCGCAAGCATCAACTGATTCATAATCAAGTGATTCCAAAAGCCCATCAGCATGGATTTTCTTCATGCGCTTTACACCAATATGACCTAAACTGCAGTGCCACAAATAAGTTGCACTATCATTATTAACTTTGTATCGTTTGGCTTCAATATTATCAAAATGTGTATTACCATGATCAAGATCCAACAAACCATTTTCATTGGGTGTATGACCATAGAAGGTTTTATTCTTGTAAACAGAACAACAATTATTCTCTAACTTACATGAATAACCGTATTGCAATAAACATGATCCAATCATATTTATGCTCAACACAAACACTAAATAACTTTATTTCAGGTTTAACACTAATCCCAAAAGTATACGGAGTGTGCGATGATGATCATATCAATCTTGGAATAGTTTCCAATACACATCGTCACTTCACCCTTAACTAGTCTCTGTTCATTCTGCAACTCCCGTTTCGAGTTACTATTCTTAGCAACTGAACCAGTATCAAATACCGAGAGCTAGCTATATACACTAGTAAAGTACACATCAATTACATGTATATCAAATATAGCATTGTTCATTTGCCATCCTTCTTATCCGCCAAATACTTGGGGCAGTTCCGCTTTTAGTGACCAGTCCCTTTGCAGTAGAAGCACTTAGTCTCAGGCTTAGGTCCAGACTTGGGCTTCTTCACTTGAGCAGCAACTTGCTTGCCGTTCTTCTTGAAGTTCCATTTCTTTCCCTTTGCCCTTTTCTTGAAACTAGTGGTCTTGTTAATCATCAACACTTGATGCTCTTTCTTGATTTCTACCTTCATCGATTTCATCATCATGAAAAAGCTCGGGAACCGTTTTCATCATCCCTTGCATACTATAGTTCATCATGAAGTTCTACTAACTTGGTGATGGTGACTAGAGAATTCTGTCAATCACTATTTTATCTGGAAGATTAACTCCCACTTGATTCAAGCGATTGTAGTACCCAGACAATATGAACACATGCTCACTGCTTGAGCTATTCTCCTCCATCTTTTAGCTATAGAACTTCTTGGAGACTTCATATCTCTCAACTCGGGTATTTGCTTGAAATATTAACTTCAACTCCTGGAACATCCATATGATCCATGACGTTCAAAACGTCTTTGAAGTCCCGATTCTAAGCTTTTAAGCATGGTGCAATAAACTATCAAGTAGTCATCATATTGAGCTAGCCAAACGTTCATGGCGTCTGCATCTGCTCCTGCAATAGGTCTGTCACCTAGCGGTGCATTAAGGACATAATTCTTATGTGCAGCAATGAGGATAAACCTCAGATCACGGATCCAATCCGCATCATTGCTACTAACATCTTTCAACCTAGTTTTCTCTAGGAACATATCAAAAATAAAACAGGGGAGCTAAATGCGAGCTATTGATCTACAACATAGATATGCTAATACTACAAGGACTAAGTTCATGATAAATTTAAGTTCAATTAATCATATTACTTAAGAACTCCCACTTAGAAAGACATCCCTCTAATTTTCTAAGTGATCACGTCATCCAAATCCACTAAACCATAACCGATCATCACGTGAAATGGAGTAGTTTTCAATGGTGAACATCACTATGTTGATCATATCTACTATATGATTCAAGCTCGACCTTTCGGTCTCAGTGTTTCGAGGCCATATCTGCATATGCTAGGCTCGTCAAGTTTAACCTGAGTATTCTGCGTGTGCAAAACTGGCTTGCACCCGTTGTAGATGGACGTAGAGCTTATCACACCCGATCATCACGTGGTGTCTGGGCACGATGAACTTTGGCAACGGTGCATACTCAGGGAGAACACTTTTATCTTGAAATTTAGTGAGAGATCATCTTATAATGCTACCGTCAATCAAAGCAAGATAAGATGCATAAAAGATAAACATCACATGCAATCAATATAAGTGATATGATATGGCCATCATCATCTTGTACTTGTGATCTCCATCTCCGAAGTACCGTCATGATCATCGCCACCAGCGCGACACCTTGATCTCCATCGTAGCATTGTTGTCGTCTCGCCAATCTTATGTTTCCACGACTATCGCTACCGCTTGGTGATAAAGTAAAGCATTACAGCGTGATTGCATTGCATACAATAAAGCGACAACCATATGGCTCCTGCCAGCTGCCAATAACTCGGTTACAAAACATGATCATCTCATACAATAAAATTTAGCATCATGTCTTGACCATATCACATCACAACATGCCCTGCAAAAACAAGTTAGACGTCGTCTACTTTGTTGTTGCGAATTTTACGTGGCTGCTACGGGCTTAGCAAGAACCGTTCTTACCTACGCATGAAAACCACAACAATAGTTTGTCAAGTTGGTGTTGTTTTAACCTTCGCAAGGACCGGGCGTAGCCACACTTGGTTCAACTAAAGTTGGCGAAACTGACACCCGCTAGCCACCTGTGTGCAAAGCACGTCGATAGAACCAGTCTCGCGTAAGCGTACACGTAATGTCGGTCTGGGCTGCTTCATCCAACAATACCGCCGAACCAAAGTATGACATGCCGGTAAGCAGTATGACTTATATCACCCACAACTCACTTGTGTTCTACTCGTGCATATGACATCTACGCATAAAACCTGGCTCAGATGCCACTGTTGGGGAACGTAGTAATTTCAAAATTTTCCTACGCACACGCAGGATCATGGTGATGCATAGCAACGAGAGGGGAGAGTGTTGTCTACATACCCTTGTAGACCGTTCACGGAAGCTTTATATCAACACGGTTGATGTAGTCGTACGTCTTCATGATCCGACTGATCCAAGTACCGAAAGCACGGCACCTCCGAGTTCTACACATGTTCGTCTTGGTGACGTCCTCGCCTTCTCGATCCAGCAAGAGGGGTGAAGTAGTAGATGAGTTCCGGCAGCACGACGGTGTGGTGACGATGTTGGTGAAGAACAATCTCCGTAGGGCTTCACCTAAGCACTACGAAAACTATGACGGAGGATAAACTAGAGGGGATGGGGTTGCCGGCACACGGCTTGGTGTTTCTTGATGTGTCTTGGGTGCTAGCCCTACCCCTCTATTTATATGTTGAGCCTTGGGGTCGAAACTTGGAGTAAAAGCCTCCACAAAGTCGGTTTCACCCGAAAGGCAAGAGTCCTTCTCGGACTCCAGGGCCAGACGCCAGGGTTCCCGGCGACTGGACCCAAACACCAGGGACCCTGGCGTCTGGCCCCTGGACTCCGTAAAACTTCCTTTTGCACTTTCCAAAAACCTTGTGGGCTTTCCCCTTTGGCCCAAATAAAGTGTTCTCATACCCAAACATTTCGGGAAACATCCGGAACCCCTTCCGGTGAATTTCAGAACCCTTCCGGTGACCAAACACTATTATCCCATATATCAAACTTTATCTCCGGACCATTCCGGAGTTCCTCGTCATGTCTGTGATCTCATCCCGAACTCCTAACAACATTCGGTCACCAACATACATAACTCATATAGTACTATATCATCAACGAACGTTTAAGCATGCGGACCCTACGGGTTTGAGAACTATGTAGACATGACCGAGACACCTCTCTGGTCAATAACCAATAGCGGGACCTAGATGCCCATATTGGCTCCTACATATTCTACGAAGATCTTTATCGGTCAGACCGCATAACAACATACATTGTTTCCTTTGTCATCGGTATGTTACTTGCCCGAGATTCGATCGTTGGTATCTCAATACCTAGTTCAATCTCGTTACTGGCAAGTCTCTTTACTCGTTCCGTAATACATCATCCCGCAACTAACTCATTAGTTGCAATGCTTGCAAGGCTTATAGTCATGTGCATTACCGAGTGGGCCCAGAGATACCTCTCCGACAATCAGAGTGACAAATCCTAATCTCGAAATACGCCAACCCAACAAGTACCTTCGGAGACACCTGTAGAGCACCTTTATAATCACCCAGTTACGTTGTGACGTTTGGTAGCACACAAAGTGTTCCTCTGGTAAACGGGAGTTGCATAATCTCATAGTCATAGGAAAATGTATAAGTCATGAAGAAAGCAATAGCAACAAACTAAACGATCAAGTGCTAAGCTAACAGAATGGGTCAAGTCAATCACATCATTATCCTAATGATGTGATCCCGTTAATCAAATGACAACTCTTTGTCTATGGCTAGGAAACATAACCATCTTTGATCAACGAGCTAGTCAAGTAGAAGCATACTAGTGACACTCTATTTGTCTATGTATTCACAAATGTATCATGTTTCCGGTTAATACAATTTTAACATGAATAATAAACATTTATCATGATATAAGGAAATAAATAATAACTTTATTATTGCCTCTAGGGCATATTTCCTTCATCTGCACCTTGTACAATGTACTCCCATACTTTAGAAGAAATACATTTCTTTGCCCAGTCAAACTTCTCAGGTGTCAAGAGGGCTACAGAAAGAAAATTTACCCATTCTATGGGGAACTGAATTACCTCTTTGCTTTCATCTGCGGGTGCAGAATGCTTTTGCCAAATAGTAGCACCTTCTTGTCCAAGCAATACTTCATCAGGTACTCCTTGTTGCTGAGCAACCACAAACTCTGATGACACAACAGAGGAGCATGAGCAAGTGTTAGATGAGCATCTTCAGAGTCATGTAAGTAGCAAGGAATTGGGAATCCAGGTGGAGCTTCTAAATCAGAGTCATTACTCTCACCTGAGATGTTTGCATTGAGAGGATGCTGTTGTAAAGGTTCAACTGAGGCATCCTCTGTAGCTGGAAGCAAACTAGGCACATGTACATGAGCAATTTCCATTCCTCCTGCTATTACACTAGATAAATTTTGAGCTGGCTGAATAGTGAAGTTCTGAGTTTGTGGCTCCAGAATTTCCAGCTGCATAGGATCAACTGGAGTGGTCTTGTCTACAACCTGAACATGAGCAAGAATGACCTCCATGTTATCTGGCATAGTATTCAGTCTGTCTCCCATTGCCATTCAGTTCCTGTGCCACAATTGATGGTTGCTCTGCAGGCCTTAGGCCAACTCCACCGCACGACCCCAAATTGTCCGGGTCTGTCCGTTTGGGGTTAAACGGACATATGAGACAGCCCAACGCATGAACCCATCCGTAAAAAAACGTTCGTTTCTTGTCCGCCTCCCCCCATCCTGGGCGCAAGTTTGAGCTGGTATTGCGTCCAAAGCGGACACAAGCGGACGCTTTCCGGGTCATCCTCGTCCGTTTGTGTCCCTTTTGCATGTGACCCTGACCCGCCTGTCATCCCCTCTCCTCTTCTCTCTCACGTGGCCCACCATGCCCACCTACCATCCTCTCTCTCCGCCTTTTCCTCTCCTATGCGGGTGTACACCAGTGTGCTGCAGCTGTGGGCGTGGGAGAGCGGCGAGCCCTGGGCGTGAGCGGGCGTGCAGGGGAGCGTCGGGCGAGGCTGGGCGGGGCGCAGCAAGCGCGGTGCGCATGTCAGGCGCGACAGGGCGCGTGGCGGGGCGCAGGGCGCGGGCGGGC
>NC_041388.1:377425518-377435763 GCF_002162155.2 Triticum dicoccoides | reverse complement strand
GGGGGCGCCCGGGCGACGATGCTTGCTGCGGGGTGGGCGGCTCGCAGCGCGCACGCATTGAACGGGCGCGGTGAGCGCGCAGGGGCGGGCGGGCGCAGCGTGGCGAGCAGGCGCGGGCTGGCTACGCAGGCAGGCGCGTGGGCACGGGGCGCGTGTCGGCGCGGCTGCGGGCGCGGCGGTGGGAGGCGGCGCGAGCCGGCGCGGGCGGGCACGGCCACGGCGGAGCGGCCAGCGTGCGGGCGCGCACATAGGGGCGGCGTGCGCAGGCGCGGTGGTGGGCGGCGGCGCGGGCCGGCGCTGCTGCGGGCACGGCCACGGCGAGGCGTGGCTCAGCGAGCCGACCACGGCAAGAGCACGAGCACGCTCGCGGACGACCACTGCACCGGTGTGGCGAGAGCACGAGCTCGTGGACGACCACTGCACCGGTGTGGCGAGAGCACGAGCTCGCGGGCCAGCAAGGCGCATGCGTGGGCGCGTGGCTGGGCAGACAGTTTGGGGTTAGTTGCCACGTTGGGCGCCTTTATCAAGAGCTGGACATGCGTGTCCGTTTTAGCCTCCATTGCCACTTCAAACGAACGAAAAACGGTTAAAACAGACGTTTGTTTGGGGTCATGCGGTGGAGTTGGCCTTACATCAATAACAGCTTGTGCAATTGATGGCCCATCTGCCTAAACAGGAGCATAATAAATCACATACCATATACTCTCTCTGATTTCAAATATAAGTTTTTCTAGAGATTTCAATAAATAATTAAATATAAAGCAAAATGAATGAATCTATGCTCTAAAATATATTTAAATATATCTATATGTTGTTGTCTACTTGACATGTTTAAAAAGATTTATATTTAGGAACGAAGGGAGTAGGTTGTAGGCTATAGGCCTGGCCGCCGCAGGCGGGTGAGCGGATGCCACGGCTGAGACCGGCTCGCGTGTGATCTGGCTGCTGTGGGCAGCAGATGCGGCAGCCGTCACTTGGGCAGTCTACCACGAGACCAGCGGAGAACCGGAAACGCCAATGGACTCCTGTACATGTAGCTGCACCAGCTTGACTGGTTCTACGCCTGACTTTGCTTGCTGAGCCGGAAACGCCAATGGACTCCTGTACATGTGGCAGCATCAACTTGGCTGGTTCTACGCCTGACCTTGCTTGCTGCATGAGTTAAAAGGTCACGTACTATAGTACAGTAAATGCTTTTCTTTATGATAGTACAGTAAATGCTTGCCAAAAGTAGAAACACTTGAGTGGTACACAAGGTCCAAGCAGAAGTTGCACAGGCCTGGTTCTTCAATTGCTTTATTTTTCCTGAAATCTAAAAAGCGGCCGGCCACTAAATAGACAGAACGAGCGGCCGAACGCTCGCCGCTCGATCGACTCAGATCGTGCGGCCCGCAACGCCAGGTGTTACCTGGTCGGCGAGGCAGTCGCGAGCACCGCGCTACACGACAGACGTCCAATCTCTCCTCCTCCACCTTCTCCTCTTCAGCCACGCCCATCTTCCCCCGTCGTTCCCCTTCTCCATCCACCTGCCCCCGAGCAGCAGGGAGCATCGGCGCCTGCGCTGCGTCGCCATGGATGGCCCGCCTCGAGTAGCAGCCAGCAGCCAACGACGTGAGGCTGGGAGTTCCTCTCCTCCCCGGATCCCGGTGACGGCGAGATCCAGCAGATGTAGACCAACCGACGGTTGTCGTCGCCACGGCATGCGGCCCTCCATGGGCTTGTGCTTCCGCTCGCCTGGCGACGTGGTTCCCAGTGACTTACCAAACGGCTGCTTCGATCTGTGCCCCGATGACATGCCTAGTGCCCCAAGAAGGTCGTATCTTCTCCTCATCCACTCCTTTTGCTCTCTTTCTCTCTCTTCTTCCCTGGCCTGATGCGATGATTTGCCCCCAACAAATCCATCAATTTTTCATGTTTCCTTGCCGGGAATGAATAGATTGGATGTGTTGGTTCGTTGCTGCAGGGACGTGCTGGAGTCCTCGTCCACTGCATCTAGTAATTACAGGCCGCAGCATGGGAAGATAGAGAATCTCTGCCAACATTTTTGCTCAGACTGCGTACAAATACAAAGTGTTGCAGTACCCAGATCAGAAGCCTCTGCATCCTGAAGCGGCACATTCGCCACTTGCAGATCCAGAACAAGTATTTACAGGGTAGTTTTAGTTGGCATCTATAGTAGTTTTAGTTGCACACATAGTTGTTTTTCGTTGGGCATGATTATTGGAAAGTTGCACATACGGTGATCATTTTTGTTGGCATCTATAGTAGGTTTAATTTAATTGCACACATATTTGTTCTCAGTTGGATACGATCATTGGGAAGTTGCACACACAGCGATCATTTTTTGTTGGCATCTACAGTACTTCTAGATATTACGCACATAATTATTCTCGGTTAGATACGGTCATTCGGAAGTTACATACACGGTGATCATTTTTTGTTGGCATCTATAGTAGTTCCAGTTGCACACATAGTTGTTTTCAGTTGGACATAATCATTGAAAAGTTGCACACACAAGGATTATTTTTGGTTAGCATCTATAGTAGTTCTAGTTGCACACATAGTTGTTTTCAGTTCGACACGGTCATTGGAAAGTTGCACACACGACGATCATTTTTTGTTGGCATCTATAGTAGTTCTACTTGCACATATAGTTGTTTTCAGTTGGACACGGTCATTGGAAGTAGTTGGCAGGGGCAATAGAAGTAGTTGCACAAAATCTGCTAGGCAGTTGGCCAGGGCAACAGATAAAGTTGCACATCTCACTGACATGAATTTGTTGAATGGTGAAAAAATGCACATCCATAGACCATGAGGGTGCAGAAAAGTTGTATACAGGTGAGATCTTTGAAACTAGATCCCGCATGGGTATATTTTGACGAATTTTTTTCGATGCCAACTTTGGAGCTATATAGTGCAACTCTATTACTGCATTGTGCAACTTTATTACTACATCGTGCAATTTTTTTCCAAAACTAATGTTTGGAGTTGCGCCTTCGTATGAGGTTACAACCTAGCAACCACGACAACTTTGATGTGCGACTAGTCTATTGCCTCGACGAAAGTCAATGTGCAACCTCCTCTTGTAATGTAGTCTAGTCGCACACACATTGATATTTAGTTGGCTTGTAATGTAGTCTAGTTGCATATACATTGATATTTAGTTGGCTTGTAATATAGTCTAGTTGCACACACATTGATGTTTAGTTGGCAGGAAGACTAATTGCACACGCATATGCTTAGTTGGCTTGTAATTTAGTCTAGTTGCGCACACACTGATGTTTAGTTGGCAGGACACTAGTTGCACACACATATGCTCAGTTGGCATGGCAATTTAGTCTAGTTGCACACACATTGATGTTTAGTTGGCAGGACTTTTTTGGCACACACACATATGCTCAGTTGGCGCGGCAATCTAGTCTAGTTGCACACACATTGATGTTTAGTTGGCAGGACTTTTTTGGCACACACATATGCTCAGTTGGCGCGGCAATCTAGTCTAGTTGCACACACATTGATGTTTAGTTGGCAGGAAGACTAGTTCGTCGAAACATCCCCATGCGGGATATAGTTTTGAAGAGCACGTCGCGAGGATTCCAGCGGTGAAAACGGATCTTAATTCCGACGCGCGGTTTGGAAGATATAGCTTTTTGAAAATTTTGAAAACCGAAACAAATGCATATGTGAGCTGTTTTTTCCAACTGACTGTGACCGGTGTGATTGTATTAAATGCTAAAAGATACATGCGCTAGCGGACAAAAATTATACACATGCATGTCTATTTTAGGCCAGCCGCTCGCGCATGTATGGCTGGCCGCTCCATCGCGCTAGTGGGCAGCCGGCCGCCCACTAGACGCTCCCTTTATTTTTTCGATATAGGGCCAGGGCTACTGCTTGAATTCACGGGCTGTGTGCATATCAACATTTATGTTTGAGCGAGACTACAAAATAAATAAGTACTAAATTAGAACCAAAGCCAAGACACTTTTTTTTCAATGGGAGGGAGTACTATTTGGTACCCTCCGGATACCCGTTTACTCATTTTTTTGGGAATACTCTAAGGGCATCTCTAGCCGCGCCTTCAGAAAGGCCTCCCCAGACGATTTTTTCGTGCCGGCACCGAAAAAACGGCTCAATCGCGCCCCAGGAGCCCGATTTTCGCCGGCTTGGGCCGAAAACAGCGCCGGCGAACCCAGGCCGAAGCCGGCGCGCTGGAGGCGCCCGGGGGCGCCGGGGCGAGCTGTTTTGGCGCGAAAAAGACGCGGGCCAACTGCGTCAGCAACTCGGCGCCTCGTCTTCCCCCAACGGCCTCGGTTCCCGCGGGGAATCAATGGCAAGGCTGCCGCCGGTCATCCTTGCCATTAATTCCTCACCGGCGGCGCGTTCACGGGACGGCGCACCGACGCCTCCACTCCCTCGCACGCGTACACACGGGCGCGGCCCGGCTATAAAAGCCGGCGGCCTCCACTCACCTGCGCCCACACCAGCCCCGCCCCTCGCCGCCGTCCAGCCCTTCCTCTCCCTACCTCTCCCCAAGCGCCGCCGCCCAGCCCCTCCCTCTACCTCTCCCGAGCCCGCCCAGCCCCACCTTCGCCATGGCAGAACGCTTTCCCGGAGATACGGCGGCGGCCAACGGCTTCAGCCGCCCTTCGCTCCGCGAACAGGAGTCCTGGCTCCTGTTCCAGGCGAACATCCCGGCGCCGCCGGACATGCGCGCCGGCCGACGGGGTGGAGACTCAGCGCTGGGGGAGTGCCCATTCCCCCGTTGCCCGACGCCGTGGCGAAGCCGAGGTACTTCGCCGAGGAGGTCGAGATCGTGCGCGCGTCCCTCATCGACGCCGAGCTCTCCCTCCCCCAGTACGCCGCCGACAACCACGCGGCCTGGGCGGCGTATTTCGAGCGCCGCCAACAGCAGCGCTTGGCGTCCACCAACGGCGCGCCGGTGGTCGGCGGCTGACAGAACAGCGAGGGACGCCACCTCTGGTGGGGCGTCCCCGACCGCACACTCGAGGGCGTGCTCACGTACCTCGAGGGCGGCAACGACCCGCCGTTGGCGTACCCCCCGGCGAGGGTGACCGCCCCGGCACAGCACCGACGCACCGGGCCATGGGCTCCAAGGAGGTTCGGCGCCTCCTCTTCTTCCTCCTCATTCCGTTCTTCTTCACACTCCTCCGGCTCTCCGGCGCTGCTCTGCGTCAAGGCAGAGCCCGCGGCGGATACGCCACTCGGCCGGCGCACTCGCAGCGCCAGCACCGTCATCAACGAGGGCGGCCGGCGCGCCCCCTCGTCGGCTCCTCCGCGCTTTGTCAAACCAAAGACGGAGTCGGGGCTGGCGCCGGTGAAGACGGAGCCGGGGTTGGCGCCGGTGAAGGCCGAGTTCGACGACGACGACGACGACGCCCTCGAATGGGCGCGTCAGGACTCCATTGCGATGGAGAAGGCGTGCCGCGAGAAGGAGAAGGACCGCCAGCGCGCCGCCCTACGCCGCTTCGAGGAGCGCCAACGCGGCCGCGAGGAAGGCGGGGTCGTCGTCTTGTGCGACAGCGACGACGACGACTACGCGCCGCCGCCTGTTCGCCATGGCGACGCCGGGGAGGGGTCCAGCAGGGGCGCCCGCGTCAAGGAGGAGAAGGCCGACGACGACGATGGCGGTGACGGCGGCGACGACTTCAGCCCCTTTCTTTTTTTAGATTAGGTTCATGTAATGTTTGGCCGAATTTCGCCGAAATTTGTAATGTTTGGCCGAAATTTAAGTAGTTTTTATCATAACTTCGCCGAACGGTTCTGTTTTTTTTTTAAATACGCGCCTGGGGGCGGCCTTGGGGCCCGACGGCTGGGGACCGACTCGCCCCCAGTGCCATTTTTTTCGCCGGCTCACCCCCAGGCGGCGCTTTTAGACGCCCCTGAGGATCCAACGGCTGGAGATGCCCTAATACTGCTACATCCATATTCTTTCATTTGCACCTTAAAAAAAATTAAAGAGCGAACTACTACACACGATTTTTGGACACACTACTACACAGTCTAGAAGTCAATATTCTATTCTGAAAAAGAAGTCGATATTCTTAATAGTCCCTATGAAGAAGGGTTATCGTTAAAAAGACAACCTAGTGACTAGAATTACTCTCCTGGTCGTAACGTGCTTAGAGCATCTTCATCAGTCTCCCTATTCCCCAAAAAATGCACATATAAAAAGAGTTGAGGTAAAAACCTACTCCAATAGCTTTCCTAAACTCATCTTTTTGAGACCTTTTACGGTACATCAAATCATCCAAGGCCATTTGTTTTTGTGATTAAACGGTCCAGATGGAGCTATACTACACCAAATTTAGTGTAGTACAGAGTATATATTATGGGTGTGTCTTTTCTAGAAAAGGAGGATGACCCCCGGTTTCTGCATCTGGGCGATGCATACGGTCATTTTATTAATTATACTCACAAGACCTTACAAAGTAATACAACAGTAAGACTAAAGCCGTCGTCTAAGCACCTCTATCCAACTGATGAAGGGGCGCAGATAGTCTGGGCCTAATACCAAACAGACATCGCAGCCAAACCTAACATCTAAGACCTGAGAATCCATCCAGGACGCCTGCCGGGCATGGGTCTCACCGGTCCGGCGTGCACTCAGATGCCGCCACCGCCAACTGCCACCGCTCCATCTTCAGAATTGTACTGATGCATCAACCTTGCTCGGTCTAGCTATCGTCGACGCCACCACGGCGCCAAACGGCACCTCCTCCCTGCGCGCAAACAGCTGAGCACGTCGCGGTCGCCATTGATACACCTCAGCGCCATGCTGCCAGGTATCACCAGCCGACACAGCTTGAAGTCTTTGGAAGATCTATCGTGCATAGCACCTGCCGACCAGGCACGACAAAGCGTAGCACCTGTCGGTCAGGCATGACTTGACATCACCACCGAAACTCCGTGCAAGACGAAGCCGCTCCCCTCCTGCCTCTGACATCCAGCGCTGCTCTGCAAAAGATGCTCCCAAAAGAGAAACGACACCGCAGTGCCGCCATCGTCCGATCTGGAACATCAGATCCTAGGGTTTCCCCCGGAGCAGCACGACTGGGTCGACAATAGTTACACGACGATGCCTTCATCAAGGTAACGGCGAGAACGCCGCCATCGCCTGCCGTCGGCTCGGTTTTCACCGGCAACCATGTCTCCCCTACTCGCAGTCGGGACAAGATGATGGATCTCGAGATCCGATCACCAAGCCTCTGGTCGGCCATCTCGGGAAGAAGATGACCACCACGTCCACCAGTGTCACCACGCCGGGCACGCGTCGCCGCCGGCACCCCCATGGTGCCTAGAGGCCGACAAGCCCCGACGAAACCCCTGCCTCGCCAGCCGCCATGGCCCAGACCCCGGGACCACCAGATCCAGATTGGATCGGGGTCCAGGGCCCCAAGCCGCAACCGCCGCGGAGGCAGCACCACTGGACGGTGCCTAGCCCTCCAGACCGCCGCCGAGTCATCGCCGGAGCTTCGCCGCGCCACGCCGCCAAGCCGCCGCCGGGATACCTCGCGCCGCCGCCAGAGAAGCCACAGCCGCCGCGCGTTGGAGAGACCTGAAGCCGCAGCTGCACCGCCGCCAGGCAGGGGCACCGCCACCCAGCACGCCCTCCGCCGTGCCGCTGGGCCCCGCCCAGCCCAGCGCCGTCTCGCGCCACGCCGTCCCGCGCCGGACGCCAACCGCGAGGAGAGGGGTAAGATGTTCTTTAGTTATTGCGTCTAGGGCACATCTAGATATTCTTTAGTTATTGCACATCTAAGCGAGTGAATCAAGCATAAAAGAGAAGAAGAAAAAAATACCTACACGAATCTCAACGTAAGACAATGATATAGGACTTAGATGTGCAATATTTATGTCACATCTAGATGTGCTTTAGCAAAACTGGTATATTATGGCATGAAGGATATTTTAGGCAATGTAAAAAAGCTGCAGGGAATGCAGCCATGGCGTCGGCCACCGCCACGTCAAGCAAGTCTTAGACGAAGACGGCGTGGAGCCACGACTCCCATCAGTCAAGTGCCTACGCCGAGGTGTGTGCACCAGGCTACAGAGGTCCATCCGTCCACCAGCTCGTCTGTTCTCCCGCGCACCAGGCTACAGAGGTCCATCCGTCCCAGAATTCTGGCCACGTCATTAATCTCCTCATGTTGCATGCATCGATCGTGAGTAGATGCAACAACTATAGGGCAAGATTTTCCGTTGAATTCGTGCAGTAGGTATAGAGAATAGAGTCGGAGGTTAGCTACATGTGTGTACCTTCGAACTCGGCGTGCCGCGGCCGCCGAGGGCACAGAGCGGCGCTCGTCGCTTACGGTACGGATTGCGGGCGAGCGAAGACCAATCGACGTCCGTTTATGCAGCAAGGAGAAGCCAAGGTTGTGGGGCAGTATAGCTAATATGTGGAGTTGTATTGTGAAACTCAGTAAACCTATTGGGAGAGCTTCTGTAGGCATTTTTATAGGGAAATATTTATTGGGTAACCGCTGAAGATGCTCTTAGCTCAGATCCGCTCGCGTGGCGCATGCTTGTAGTCTATGACGTGCAGACCGTGCAGCTCTTGCAGCTCCAGCTTTTATGTTGCATTCATTACACTGTTCATGCTCAGCGTACTCCTGTCGTATTACTCGCTTCTTGGCTTTGCTTTTCTCTCGGCTCTCGCCTCTCCTCATGCATCATCTATATCCTTTGAAGTCGGTCTAGTCCTCTTCCCCTTCCTCTCCTCCTCTCTTGCCTATTTCTTCACATTGTGTAACTCGGGGCAACCTGCACTTGTTGCTCCTCTGGTAATAAAGAATTGAGCACTATAAGAAACGATATGTTCTTAGAGCATCTACACCCGGGCACTCCAAACCCTTCTCAAACATTCGGGTGGGCTGCCGGGTCACTGACAGGTCACGTTTTTCCGATCCAGACGAACGCCTTAAATGCTTGGGCTGATCGGCACCCCTCATTCCAGTTCAAATATGAGGCGGACATGGGTTGCCTGGGCAAGCCCACACGTCGGACCGAGCCCATATTGGCCCACCCGACCCCGCATATATTCCTCCCCATCCGCTCATCGAAACAAACCCTATCCACATCACTCCACTCCCCTCCGTCACCCGAGCTCACCTCCGGCGGTTTCCGTCCTTCTCCCGCTTGGCTGGAAGCGGATCACACTCCGACCAGTCCGGATCCCTCGACTGGGGTGTCATCCCGTGTGGGTTGAAGCCTGAAGGAGGCAATGACAATCCGCATTGCACTCCGCCGCTCCCGGGAGGACAACGCCCGGCCGACAGACGGATCCGTCCGCCACGACACCATAGCATCGGCTCACCGGGCGCTCGGGTCCTCTAGTGCTGGATCCTCGCGGTCCTGGCAGCTGGAACACCTCTCCTTCCCCATCACCGGCCGGGCTGACTATGAGTCCCATCGGGAACAGGCGGCCCGCCGTGGGAAGGAGAGGATAAGGGCCGCCGAGTTTCACGGTGAAAATGGCGGCGGAGGAGGCGCCTGATGCGACGGCACGGGCGGCCGCAGAGGAGGAAGCCATCCGCGCCCGCATCGTGTAAAAACGGTAGCGGAGGAACAGTCGCACCCTCGCCCAAGAGCAGAATCGGGCGCTCCGTGTCATGACCGGACTGCCACCGAAAGAGGAGATGGAGGACAACTCCGGCGAGGATAGCTCCTGCGACGAGCAGATCCGACTCGATCCGTACTGCTTCTTTGATCGGTACTTCCGCGAGAAGGATGACAAGGACGCCGGGAAGGGTAAGGGCGGCCGTAGATGAACTCCACCATAGCCAAACATGCCAAATTTTAGTAGTCCGATGGCATGTTTAGTTTTTAGTGATCAAGTAGCTGGACGATGTGTGTCATCGACATAGTTGCATGAGTGGATTTGAGATATGATAATTCAGGTGTCCGGGTGTGGATTATATTATTTGAGAGATGTCTGGTCAGTGACGCAGATGCGTCCAGACGCGTCCACGGGCGTTTGAGGGACCAAATTTGCCAAGTCCGATTGCAGATGCTCTTATAATGTATTAAACACAGGGTCTGGTAATATGTAGTCATATTTGTGAAACTAACGGTTCCAGCTTAAGAATGAGATTTAAGAATCTAGACAAAGTAGACGAATTGTGCATGTGGCAAGCATTTCACATATATAACGCCGCATGAAAAGAACTATTATATATACACACACACACACACACACACACACACACACACACACACACA
>NC_041388.1:377393825-377425382 GCF_002162155.2 Triticum dicoccoides | reverse complement strand
CTGAGTACCCGTGCGTTGCCACGGAAGAACGAACATAGACATATAGGGACATTGATATCGATTATTATTGAAATTTACAATGGGTATGTATGTCATATGCGGCTTATGACTGTTGAGATAGATATCGTTTTGGAGCATGTCTTCACTGCTAAAGATGGTCTTGTCTCAATGCTCTCATGTCGTTGCTGACCTTGTGCACATGGTGAGCTCCCATTTATTTCCCCTCTTTAGCCCTCTCTCTTGTGCCCTCCTGCCCGGTCTTGTCTAGCAGTATCCACCGCGGAGCTATATTTCTAGATGCCCCGGAACCCTCGGCCCACCGTGAATCATTGTGGCCTCACTCCATCGTGCTTTCTCGCCCACGGCTATGTTTTCCAAGGTGATCATCGTGCATGTTTTTTAGTTGCGCCATCATGTCACACTTGTCATCGGCGTTTAAAGGAGACCGATTATGAAATAGATTAGTAGTTATTAGCGCCCAACATGCATGAAATTTGCCGCCGCAACTTAACAATCAGCAACTTCTTTATATCTTCTCCCTTGTGACCCAATCATTGAGTTAATGTTTCCTCTTTGTCGCATGTCGTCTTCTCCATCCTTGTGCCTACAAGAATTGGGAAAGTATCGGGTGCTCTCGTAGCCCACATGATCCCATGCTAGGGCACAGATGGATCGATGGATGTGTGCTCCAACGGTTAGCTTCCAAGCATGTGGAATTGGACGCAATAATATGACTACTTGAGGGTTTTTTCTGCAATGTTTCACAAGCTTTCTCTGCCATGGTTGGTGCCCCTTAGAATGGGAGCATATGAGCTACGGGAGGACCTCGCATTTTCCCTGCAGGAATACCCTTGGCTCCACCAAACATAACACCATTACATGCTTTCTCTTTTGCTTTGTTTCCGCCCAGTTTTGGTATTTTTTTAATGACCAGGTGTAGGTGTCGATGTGTCATTGTTTTTCCAATTTGTTGACCCAATATTTACAGACTCGGAGGAAACAAAACATGATGCATTAAACGGCTCTGCATAATCACGGGGGACATGCTTTATCTCATAAAAGACCTTGTTTTAGCTCCAACCTCTAATTATTACCCCTAGGTTTTTATGTAATCATTTCCTCCCTAGCCTTTTCTATCCTTTTTTACTCCTAGTAATGTATTTCCTGTCCTATTCGCCCTGGTTCACACATGAGTGATCTCTCGCTAAATATTATGGCCAAAACATTAGAGTATGAGTGATCTCTCCCTAAGTCCAATGGCCAAAACAATAGTGTACGCATGAAGAGCATGGGTATGTAGGATAGTTGTCTAGTTAAGAGGCCCGGTATTTATGTATTATTATGCTCTTCATGCAGTTAAATCAAAGTCTTGTGTTTGCAAAAGCTGTGAAAGCTAATCATGACAGACAAATAAACTCCATTGCGCAATGTATTGTTATATTTTGATATTTGGGCAAAGTGCGTTCAATGTCACTTTGGTAACCACGATTTGGGCAAAGTGCATTCTATGTCACTTCGGCAACCAAAACCTTCAGTTGTTTTTGGGACACCCACAACCTTAAATACAAAATTGATCCATTCCTTTCTAAAGAAAAAGGTACTGTATCATCTTCCGCATGGTGTTCTCAAATCCCAAACAAAAATCAGATATGAACACTTGTGCATATCCCATATTGCATTTGTCTTTACATGATAAATAAACACCATCTGTTCATTTGAACCATGAATAAACCAAATTTATTCAAGTATAAATGTAGCATCAGACTGGTTAAGTTCAGTCGCCATATCCTTTTTTTTCCATGCTAGAATCTCAAACGTTGGAATCTTTACTCATGGTTTTATTGAGGGGCTCTTCTTGGTGGAGTGTTGGACAGCACAAAGGTTGATGTTGCCAGCCCACGTTCAAGTCTCTCATCTCCTATAAGAATAAGACAGGGGGAAGTCTCCCCTCTATTCTCATTCTTTTTTTATTCAAGGTTTTATTCACTCCAAAGAATATATATCTAATACAAGCTTCCCAAAATGACATCACCTTCAAGACAGGCGGTTGCACCAGCCTGCCTACCGACTGGCAATAGCAGGTAGCACTACTGCTGCTAGAAGTTTGTGCATCACAATCACCCATACAATTGTAAGAAAAAGCATTAGGAGTATACATCTTTGATTAGTTGACATATACTCTGATACAGCCACAACATACAGAATGACCCAGGTAGAGAAGATATAAACCAAGGAACAGGTTAATAGTATCGGCATAGAAAATAAATATTATAGAATTGGAAGACAATATTATTGTTCAGAAGCAATTCAAGCTATGATTTTTGATTCCACATACATGCCAACATTATCAATTTAGAATAACTACAAGTTATAATTTTAGAGCAGACCTGAAGACCCTCATGGCTGATGTAGGTTATACTCATGGAATCATGCTTTGACCATCTGTAGCATCATGGAGAAAAGAAAAAATAAGCCAGATCCTTAGCAGTACAATACTCCGAGATGTGAATTTTGTTAGAACAGGTTGCCTTAGTATGCAAGATACAAACTAAACATAGATGGCAATACACATACATGAAATTGTCCATGGGCATGCTCCTCTGTATTCTGTTGGAATTAAACTAAAAATAAGAAATCATTCATGAATATGCACAGGAATCTAGAAGACAGTTGAGTAGTATAAAAGGTGTAAGCACACAAGAGAAGAGCAGAGAGGTAGGAGCACAACACATGAATTGAACAATATATATTTAGCCACAATTATGCAATCATGTAGGTTCCTAGATTCAGATAACATTCAGAAAAAACAGCAGGTGTTAACTCAACAAGTCAAAGAATCACCTGATAGACGGGGCTACAGTTACAAAGACAAGTAGGGGTATATGTATCCTTTCAATAAAAAAAGAGAAGTATATGTATCTGCACAGTGCATCTCAAAGCTAACAACTTGACAGAGAAACAAATGCTAGTACGAGAGACTTAGGAAGGAACAATCAACAATATGCACTTCTTGGCAGAGAAAAAAAATCGATAGGCAGGGAACCTATCAAAGGCAGCACAAACAAATGAACAAACACCTAGTGTGCATGCTATGCCACAACCAGAGTAAGTTGGACGATCAATCATCGCCTTAAGCAAGCCGAGGTCCTCGAAGAAGGCGTCCAAGATGGCTGTTATCACCAGCCTGCAACCGAGATACAGTACGGTGCACCAGTCAATGACGTACATGTGCATATTGTGGTAGAATAGAGTTAAGAAGAAGATGGGATTTATGAAGAGAGCCTTACGAGTGCAGACATCCAATCTTGAGGAACTGCGCCGGCATGGTCGCATGTACCACAGAGCTCGCTGGTGCGGCAACCTATACCGGTCTTGCCGATGCCGCGCAGGGCTCGTCCTGCGAACTCATCGGTGCCGCAACCATAGTTAGTGCCACCCTCTCCTATCGCTCATGTGCATGACCGCCATGAAGGCGTGCCGTCGGCGTCGTGGCCAGGGCGCTATCAGGATCGGCGTCTCTGTGCTTGAGACCACCACGCCTTGACTACTTCGGCTCCCAGAGTTAGGCCATCGGAGCTCGGGGTGCAGGGGAGAAGAGTCGCCACGGGCCGCGGCTCCTCCTACACCGGAGACCCCAATCACGGCAGGAGTGTTGGGGGCTTGGGGCGGCGATTTTTCTCGGCTGAGATGTGGAAGTGGGGGCGAGGGGGTTGGGGGAGATTGGGCGTGGTATGTGTCGTGGGTGCCGCAGGAGCGGTTGTTTCCATCTCCCCCATTGTCCTTTTTTTTCAACGGGGGTAAAGGGTTGCTGCGGGCGTGGCCCTCGCGCGAGGGTTGACGTACAAAGGGAGGTGGGGAGGCGGGGGAATCGAACGAGGTGGTCGAACCATCACGACGTTCGATCCCTCTTTAATAGTGTATATATATATATATATATATATGGGAAATGTGGTAAGCTATATATCACCAAGGTTCAAGATACACACACACGAAAGTATATACGCGCATTCTTCACAAAGGCTATAAGAATTTATTGAAATTGGCTATATATTTATGATGGGCCTATAACTGGATACGGCAAATTTGACTATTTTGACCTGTGGACGAAATCAATTCACAAAATGAACTGCCCGTGAAACTATTTCACACCCCTGACCTTTTTGTGCAGCGCCCGCCACGACGGCGCCACACCCTACGGTGCAGCGCCTAGCTCGGGGGCGTTGCACTTCAGTCCACCGTGGCAGCCCTGGGCCCGCACCCAGCAGTGCAGCGCCTCCGAGCTAGGCGCTGCACCGTAATGTGCAGCGCCCGGCCCGCAGGCGCTACACTGTGACTTAGATGCCAGCCGCCCGCTGCCCCCCCCCACCCCACCCATTCGTTCTAGAGGAGTTACAGAACAGGCGGTCGGCGGCTTCCTCCTCTCCCCCTCTCAATCCCCTCTTAAAAAATCTTCAAATCTGACGATTTGCCCCGTGGATTCCTTCACCAATCCATCCTAGAAGGTACTTTTCTCCGATCCCCTTCTTTCTATCCATAGAATGTATGCTATTTCGGAGATTTGAGGAACCCTTGTTTGAATTTTGTGTGTATTAGATTTGGGGAATTTTTGTTTGAATCTTGCATGTATTAGATTTGGGGAACCCTTGTTAGACTAGAATGTGGTTTGGATACATAGGTTGACATGTTATTTATATAGTTTGGATACATAGGTTGACATTTTATTTATATGGAAAAGATATTTGTATTGAATCTTGCATGAGGTAGGCTTAGTTTAGTTTATTGAAATTACATTTGTATTGGCAAGAATGGTTTGGATACATATGCTTTGTATTTTGCATCTAGTAGGCGTACTTTAGTTTATTTGTATTGAAAAGATAATCGTGTTGACAAGAAAGCTTTCTTTCAAAAAATTTAGGATGGTTTGGCTTCTCGATGATCACTGGGACAAACAACACCGGTCGTACGCTAGGCGGTGGAGCAGCGGGTAATAATGAAAGTGGCCTGTTTTATGAATTTCGTATTTATTTCAAACACAAATGCCTCGTATGTAATGTTATGAATTGTTTGTTTGTAGGCGCTTGCACCTTTGAAGCTTCGTTCTCACGGGGTCACCCTTGGGTGGATGCGCTATGATGAGCGATACACGCCGTATGTAAGGGAGACATGACTTCTCCCTTTCATTCGTATGGTCAGACGGTCGACGCCACCCAACAATGCTGCAGCACTCACCGCGCTTATTGATCATTGGCAGCCAGAGACACATAGTTTCCATCTACGGACCGGGGAGATGACAGTGACGCTCCAGGATATTGCTATGATCACCGGTCTTCCTATCGATGGGAATCCTCTATGTATGAGCACCGATTCCGATGGGTGGCGCGCGCAGATGCATGCCCTTATCGGTATGGTTCCTCCGGAGCCTCCGGAACCAGCAGCAGAAAACAAGAAGAAGGAAAGAGTCGCAGCCGGTGCTACTTTCACGTGGATTACTGAGCACTTTGGTACTTGCCCACCGGAAGCTGATGAGGACACGGTCAAGACATATGCTCGTGTATACATGTGGTATGTGATATCCAGGACTATGTTTGCTGATGGCACAGGCAAGAATGCTCCATGGATGTGGCTGAAGGCGTTGACCGTCTTCGATAGCAAATGGAGTTGGGGTTCGGCGACACTGGCTTACTTGTATAGACAGGTATGAAGTTGTTTCTTTTTCACTTCATTGCTACATTATGAATGTGATCTTGCTCTTAATTGAACCATGTTCTCTTTTATGTGCAGTTGGACGAAGCCTGTTGTAGGTCATCTGGAGGTATTGGTGGTTGTTTGCTCGCACTTTCCATATGGAGCTGGGAGCGTTTGCCGGTTGGACGTCCGAAGAAGGTGAAGTACGATGATTGGGACGACAAAGGCGACCTACTACGGCTACCCACTTGGGCTTACAAGTGGGATGTGATAAATGAGACGACAGATGATCCCTCGGTCATGTACAAGTTGTACCAGAGCGAGCTTGACGCGATCACGCCTGAGCAGGTGAATTGACATGGCATAAGTGATTATGATGCTTCTATTGCAACTCGATATCAATTTTGCATTCTATCCCATTTTGCAGGTGATATGGGAGCCGTATGGAACATGAGATAGTTTTGGTAACCCTTTAGAGTTCAGGCTGAATCCGATGTGCACTAGGGATAGGGATCTCTGGCGTATGCGGTGCCCACTCATATGCAACTGGGCGGTTGAGCTTCACCTCCCACATCGAGTGCGCCGTCAGTTTGGTTTGTTCCAGGCACATCCGCTGGAGTGGGAGGACACGGACAAGTTGCTACACGCGTAAGATATAATTAACCTTGAGTACTTAGCAGCTTCTCGGCGGTTTCAATGCTACTAATATTATGTTTCTAACTCTCAGGTTGGATAGGAAAAGGCAGCGGAAGACTAAGGATTGGGCCAAGCATCACAGAAAGTATGTCGTACAGTTTGCGCTTAGTGTGGAGCAAGCTAGGGCTGGAAAAGGAGTCCAGCTTCGTGAGCACTGCCCTGTAGCGTTCAACAACTATCTGACATGGTTTCTTGCAAGTACCCGTGTGAAGGTATGCAAGCCGGCGTATGCTGAGGAGATTTTGGAAGAACCCACTGTTTTTGATGAGGTAGCCCAACACCAGTACAACGCATTAGTCAGGAAAGGCAACTCAGTGATCCCTTCAGCTCCAATGATGAACTTTGTGGTATTTGCCCTCTTTGCTTTTCATTCACACTATTCACATCTTCGCTTGCCTAACACGTTAATACATGGACTGAGCCTAGAGCCGAGGCGTTGCACACATGGACTGAGCTAAACAGAGAGCAAACATTCTGTTTGCAAGCTACAGCCCATGCAGCGCCTAGCACCGAGGCGTAGGCGTTGCACTGTATGGGCTGTACGCTGCATGGGCTGTAGCTTGCAAACAGAATGTTTGCTCTCTGTTTAGCTCAGTCCATGTGTGCAATGCCTGAGCTCTAGGCGCTGCACTATACAGTGTGATGCCTAGAGCCGAGGCGTTGCACACATGGACTGAGCTAAACAGAGAGCAAACATTCTGTTTGCAAGCTACAACCCATGCAGCGCCTAGCACCGAGGCGCCACACTGTACAGTGCAACGCCCCAGGGCTAGGCGTTGCACCTGTACTTAGCAAATTTTTTGGCACATGCACACATATTCCGATGAGGAGAGATAGTAGTTCACGACACATAACAAGCAAAGAACTGTGACACATAGTAGTTCACGACACATAGTAGATCACGACACATACTAATTCATAATACATAGTACTTCATGACACATAGTAGATCACAACCAAATCGAGGAGGAGAGATAGTAGTTCATAACACATAGTAATTCACAACCAAATCGAAGAGCATAGTTTAGAGGATAACACGGTTATCGTCCACAAGCAAGTTGAAGATGACATAGCTCTATTGCGTAGAGCAAGGCCCCTTTTCCTTCTTCTTCTTCCTCTCTTCTTCCTCTTCCTCCTCCCTTTTCCTTATGAGGTGGGCCTCCTTAACCACCCTCTCCATGAATATCTTTTCCTCCCTCTTTTTTTTTCAGCTGCAATTGCCCAAAGCTTCATGGTTCCTTCTTCAAAATCCTTTTGACGCTTCTTTTGTGCCTCCTCACATTTCCTCACCAATGCTTGCTCCCTAGCCCACATCGCTTCTCTTCCTCTCTGTCTTCTCTTCCTCTCCGTCTCGAGCTCCTCTTCCTTTTTCTTCTTTAGCTTGGCTGCATCCTCCTCTCTAAGCTTCTTCGCAGCCTTCTCCCACCATCCCGCCATCTCATCTTCGCCATCCTCCTTCATTGTTGGTTTGTTGGGTTGGGAAGCCGCCATACCTACAATGAGTGAAACATAATGGTTAGTAAAGACAATACAAACAAATGGAAGCACATGTAAAAGAAGAACATATGAAAAAAAAGAACATATGGAAAACAAGAACATTTGAAACATTATAGTTAGTGAGCAACGTACGGAAATGGTCCATCGAGGTATCCAAACATTCCTCTATAACGACCTTGCCCTTGTCCATCACCACGGCCAAGTCCATCACCAAGGCCAAGACCATCACCACGGCCAAGACCATCACCACGGCCAACACCACCACCACGAGCTCTACCACCACCACGGCCTAGACTACCACCACCACGGCCTCTTGTAAGTACTAGTTGCCGACCTCTTTGTTGCCTAGATCCTCTTTGACTAACACTTGGTTGGCTTGGCACTTGTTGGCTACCACTTGGTTGGCTAGGCACTTGTTGGCTACCACTAGGTTGGCTCCCACTTGGTTGCCTTGGCACTTGTTGGCTACCACTAGGTTGGCTCCCACTTGGTTGCCTTGGCACTTGTTGGCTACCACTAGGTTGGCTCCCACTTGGTTGCCTTGGCACTTGTTGGCTACCACGTTGTTGCCTTCGCACTTGTTGGCTACCTCTTGGTTGGCTTGGCACTTGTTGGCTACCACTTGGTTGGCTCCCTTGTGTAGCTCCTTGTTGGCTAGTGCTTGCATCATTTTTCTTGGACCTTTTCCTTGGTTTCATACATTTTCTTTTGTTGTGGCCATGACCTTTGCATTCCCCACAACGGGAGCTCTCACGAGGCTCTTGGAATTGGTCATTTCCCGCTTCGCGGCGGACACCATGGCCCCATCCGTCCATGTCGCCTCTAAAACGCTTTGTTTTACGTCTACCACGTTTAACAACCTTCAACTCCGGATCCGGCCATAGTTGAACTCCATGGTACTCCGACCATTGTGACTGGTCAAAGTATGGGTGAAAGCGGGGAGCCCATGTTTTCTTGACCGTCATGATTGAGAACTCCAACTCCCTCACGGTGCGTGGGTGATTGATGTCCACATTTCTAACACGACCGGCGGTATACAAATGTGAGCATGGGAGATGAAGCAACAATGGCCTCCCGCAAGAGCAATCACATTGTGTTAACGACACCTTGAAAGCCCGACCTCCATGTTGCCGGCCATCGTTTGTGGTTCCTCCTGGCTCTTTCACTTCATACTTCCACTCTTCGTTGTCATATAATATAGCTTCTTCTGAGTCCGCCTTTCGTGATTGAAATTCTAACCATTCATCAACCTTGGGTGGGAACTTGTACTTGTACTTGCGCGGGTTCTCACCCGCTATCTGTGCATCAGTTTCCATTGAGTACTTTAGAAAGTACGCATTCATCTTGTCAAATGTGTATTGAACTATTGCCGTCACGGGTAATCCACGTGCACCTTTGAGCACCCTATTGAAGCATTCGGCCATATTGCTTGTCATTTGACCGTATCTTCGGCCATCTTCATCAAAAGCACGTGCCCACTTGTTCCGGTGGGGAATGTGCCTATTCATAAAGTCTTGACCCCCGTGATCAAGTTTTTTGTGTGCGAGCAATTTGTTCAACAAAGTGGCGAACCGCTTCTCGGAGAAAGCAAGACAACAATCTTGAAGATCATCGTCCAACTCCTTAAGGCCACATGCCCTATAGAAGTTCAAACAAAAGTGCCTCATGCACCATCGATGGTGCAACGGAGCATGCCCGGGAATGTCAATCTCCACTGCGTTAAGAATTCCTGCATGCCGATCCGATATGACACAAATTTCCCTTTGAGCGGGTAACACCTTCGTCCTCAAAAGACGCATAAACCACTCCCAGTTGTCATTGTTCTCCGCCTCAACCAAAGCAAATGCCAATGGCAACACCCGGTTATTGGCATCACTTGCTATCGCAACCAACAAGGTGCCCTTGTATTGTCCGGTCAAAAACGTGCCATCAATGGAGATGACCGGCCTACAGTGTTCGAAAGCCCTCACGCATTGCTCGAACGCCCAAAATGCACGGCCAAATACTCGGACTTTCTTTCCTTCATAAACCGTTGTTTGGTGCCCATGAGGCTCGACAACATGAACCATGCCCGGGTTTGTGGCGGCCATGGCTAACAACAACCTAGGGATTCGGTTGTATGCTTCCTCCCAAGTACCATACAACATCTTAAATGCGGCTTGCTTCGCCTTCCATGCCTTGACGTACTTCACCTTGTAATGAAATATGGCTTTCACAAGGTCAATGACATGTTGGACGCTCATTGTTGGAAGTGTGGATATTGAGTTGGAGAGCCTGTAAGCGATGAACTCGGACGTGAGTTGTCTGTGGTCTTGGGACACAATCTTGCCATCCACCCTTTTCCCTCGGCACATGTGAGTTGGCACACAACTCACTACGTGCCAAGCGGGACCTCCTTTCCATGGTCTTGCACGCACAATCCACGGACATATTTCATCTTCACATGCACATGCAACCGTGTAGCACACATTGACGTCCGAATGCACCACCTTGTGTGGACGATAATGCATAACCGAGTAGTTGTCGAGCCACATCTTCAATTCCAAGAAGGTTTCGAACTTACACCCTTTACCAATCCGGTTCTTGTCGTCTCCCAAATCACGGTGAGAGCTTGGCCTAACCCCAAGAGATATAGATTTGCCACCATCCACAACGGCTTCATCCGCGAGACTAACATCCTTGAACAATGGTGTCTTGTGATCCCGACCGAATACCTTCTCGAAAGCTTCGGCCTCCTTCACCGTGAACCCCTCCTCATCAACTTGTTCATCGGGACCTTCGTCATCCGAATCCGATGCATATGCACGGGAAAAAGGGATGGAATGGTCCATTGTCTCTTGCAAATGATATTTGTCAAGATCACCCACATTGTTGTCATGGAGATCAACTTCATTGTCATCGTCTGCATACTCATCATTGTCCTCTTGCAAAGCTTCATCTTGGTTGTTTGTAAACGGGCTCAATGTTGGCCTCACTTCTTGGGTCAAAAGAGGTTCAACAATTTCATCTCGCTTCAAGGGTGGGGGGCTACTAGCAACCAAAGGGGAGGGTTTCCGGTTCAAGTCCAAATGCAAATTTGAATCAACCTTCTTCGTTGCAAATAACTCAAGAGCCTTGTCAAGTGAATCGGCCACTGTTTCCTTGTATGCAACCCAGCGGTGCTCCGAGTTGATACGCATTGTCTTCCAACGGATGTGCATTCCAAAACCTACATTATGCCTTCCCTCCAACTCAACGATATCACTAGGGTCCATCCAATTCAAATCTTTCCTCACTTGTTGTAAGAGCTCCGCATAGCTAGGACTACTATCAAACAACATATCTAGCTCATCCGGATCCGGTTCAATATTGCCTTTCAAGAAGGCGTCTTTGTCCCCATGATGAACAAACACACATGTTCTTCCCATCCCTATAAGCATTCAAACAACACATCGTAACATTGCTTCCATGAGTACTAATTTAAGGATTAACACGGAATACAAACCCTAATATATATATATCAAACAACAACCCTAACCCTAACCATAACCCTAACCCTAACAATAACCCTAACCATAACCCTAGCACCAACATAAGAACACCCATAAGAATAACCCTAACATACTAACAAAGCCTAATCATAGGAAATTGGCAAACAAAGATCTCACATCTCCATGCAAATCTCTAGATCCAAACAAAACTAGGGTTTCCCAAACTAGCATTACTTGGATCAAAACAAGGGGATCGGAGAAGATTACCTTGAGGGAGGGTATGACTTCGAAATCCACGGACAAATTCTTCAAATTTGCAAGTTTTGGGAGAGGATTTGAGAGGGGGAGAGAGTGGGAGAGGGGGCAAAGCTCGGGTTGGGGTGTGTGGGGTGGGGGGAGTGGAGGAGGGGGGGCCCAGCCGCTGGATAAGTCACAGTGCAGCGCCCGAACGCTAGGCGCTGCACATTACATGTGTGGCGCCTAGCTAGGAGGCGCTGCACTGCTGGGTGCGGGCCCAAGGACTGCCACGGTGGACTGGCGTGCAACGCCCCCGAGCTGGGCGCTGCACCGTAGGGTGTGGCGCCTGCGTGGCGGGCGCTACACAAAAAGGTCAGTGCTGTGAAATAGTTTCACGGGCAGTTCATTTTGTGAATTGATTTCGTCCACAGGTCAAAATAGTCAAATTCGCCACTGGATACAGGCATGTCGTTGGAATTTGACAGACCAGGATCGTTTGGTCTAGTCTAACTCCATCCACACATAAAATGAAACTCCAGGAAAAAGTCATTTGACTAACTCACTATATTTCCCAGGTTAAAAAGAAAAAAAATATATTTCCAGGCAATATTCAAAAAGAATGCTTCACTTCTCAAAAAAAAAAAGAAGCAGAATGCTTCAAAGACCATAATTACCGGTGCCGCTGCTACGGACACCATCAAACACCGATGAGAGCGAATGTCACATCACCAGTGCACCACTGTTCACAAGGACACACCCTGTTGACACAGATTTCTCGCACTGCTGGACGGAACCTTAGCATCGTCGAGCATGCTATTCGCTGCAACACAGAGAACACGCCCTATTACCCAATGTTTATTAGGAGAGAACCACGGCAACCAGGGTCTCTTCTTTTACCCGGACTTTCTGACCATGCATGATCTCACCAGTCTCTCTCTCTCTGTGTTGTAGAGTAGTACCCGATGCAACGTACGTCTTGATTCTGACCGTGCCAGCCATTGGTTTCGTACGTAGGGCAGCCTTTCAATCACTGTAGGCACACATAAACCACCGGAGAGAGGTTGTGGCTTGACACAGGGCAGTGAATACTCCGGGTAAAGCCAAGGTTTTCAAATAAAGAAATACTTCATCTGGTGCATAACTTGGTTCATTTCTTATAGTACTACTTAACATTACCCTGTCCATTTTTACTTATGTGACATGATTTTCAGCTAATGGAAGTCAGAGCTCAGGGAAACGGCACAGAAAAGGTTCCCTGTAAAAGAGAAGACGGCCCCAAAAGCAGACAAAAAAGAAAGGTATAATACAGTACATTATTTTCTTCTTTACTGCTGCGGTGCTGCCTTCACTGTTTTGGCGCGTCATGAAAGTACAGTGCTGCTGCCAGAAGCTAGGGGTCCAGAGTTGGCGTGATGAGCGTTGGAGACAAAGGAGACCAGTCAAAAAAACAAAGGAAACCAGCCAAGCACAGACAACAGTAACATCTACAGCGCGCCAAGAGAGAGATATGTGGGCACATGTGATTTTTTTAATGTTGATGTGGGCACATGTGATGGAACCCTAATCCTAACCCATCACTGGCGGGGAACAGAAGGAGATGATGCAAAAGGAGCTTGCTGATATCGTGGCTTACATCTGAGTGTGACACACACACAGAGGACCTTGCATGCAGCGACCGAGTTACTGCAGATATACCAAGCCCAGAGAGCTTCATGATGGTCCAGATCGTGATCAATCAGGATATTACAAACCCTTACCGCCTGGACGCTTAAGCATGACAAAATTCCATGAAAACACTTAAATTCAATCTAAGCGAACTACCTAAAATACCCTTGATGCCTTAATATACTACACTAATTTTGGTGTAGTATAGCCCCATCTGGACCTTTTATTAACAAAAATAAATGGCCCAGGATTATTTGGTGTACGTAAAAGGTGTCTAACCCTAGCCCAACACTGGTGGGGAACAGACAAAGATGATGAAGCTTGATGATATCGTGGCTTACATATGTGTGTGACACACACACCCCATCACACGCACACACACAGAGTATCTTGCAAGCAGTTACCGAGTTACTGCAGATCTATATACCAAGCCCTTGCTAGCTAGTAGATCTGCATCTACACGTATTTAAGCTAAGAAATACAAATGGGAAAATAGAATAGGAGATAAGAAACAAATAATAATTTGTACTGTAATATTATGTGTGATTACATAGCCATCCTCGATCGATTATATATCAATGATGAGGTGTGACCGTGTGAGGGATCTGTGGCTCAGCTGCTTCCTATCCCCTCCTTCGGCCCATACACATAGAGGGAGAGAAAGAAAAGAACATAAATGGAGCAACAAGGCTGCACCCCATGGAGTACGAAGGACCTGTTGGTCTTTGGACAAAATGTAACACAAGTGATCTTCTGTAAGCAGCATTGAGTGCAAGAGATCTAAAGCAGCATATATTGAGTGGGAAATGCCATATGGCCCAACCAAGTATACCACATGTTTTATGGTACATTAATGATTGGTACGGCAAACCAGTTGCACCGCAGCTGTCTACGTGTACATAGGACAAACGTTTGTCTATTGTATTGTATTGATTGCAAGCAGGAGAAGCTCTTGCAGCTTCAGCTTTTACGTTGCATTCATTACACTGTTCATGCTCAGCGAACTCTATCGCATTACTCGCTTATTGGCTTTGCTTTCCTCTCGCCCTCCCCTCATACACCGTGTATATCCTTTGAACCCGGTCTAGTTCTCTTCCCCTTCCTCTCCTCCTCTCTTCCCTACTTCACATTGTGTAGCTCGGGGTAACCTGCACTTGTTGCTCGGCCGCTGCGCCCACCATCTGCTCAGCGCTAACTCCTACCAAGCAAACCTGCTCAAGCATCAAGGGCAGCATCGTCGCGGGCGGTCTCAAGCGCGCGCTACATGGCATGCTTCGGCTACATGCCCGTGCCAGCCTGACACCGACGACGCCCTACTCCTCAAGATCTACCGGTCGTTTATCCTCGTCCTCCCCGTCAGCGGCCGGATCGACAACCCACAAGATCTACTCCCCCCGTCAACGGCTGCCTCGACAACCTCACTCGATCTCCATCTCCACTCCTCGCTGCGGCGTCCCCGACCTCACCACCAGCAGCCTCCCGACCGCTCCGCCTACTTCTCTGGCCAACGCCGCCAACTTCCTCCTGCCGGCGACCCGGCCTCACCTACGCCGTCATCCCCCCTCATTACCCACAGCGGCGCAAGGAGGTGCATGCCGCATTCTGCCGCGTCTTCCAGGTGAGTAAAGGAGGATGGGAACAAGGGCACCGGCACGTACACCAGTAGCCATGCAGGGTGGAGACTCCAGGGGGTAAGATTCTTTTTACACTTTATCCAGTTAACTAGTCTGTTACACAAAGCAGTTTAATATGTCCAATGAAGTTGAATATTTTTTTTTTTGAGTTGAAAATGAAGTTGATTTTGATATGCTGACAAGTAGTCATGAGTATGTTTTGTGTATCGGTTATCATGTTTGCATTATTAGTGGTTGATTTGTGTGTTTACAAGATCAGATGTAAATACTCCCGCTAGTAGTTTCTTATAGAGTGGATCTTGGGCTCTTGGAGTACCTACAGATGTTGGAATGGTGGAATAAACAAAACGCAAGTAAATAGGAAATACTCCTTCCATCCTAAAACAAGTGTCTAGGCTTTAGTATAATTTTGTACTAAAGTTACTACTCCATCCGTTCCTAAATACTTGTCTTTCTAGACATTTCAAATGATTACTACATACGGATGTATATAGACATATTTTAGAGTGTAGATTCACTCATTTTGCTCCGTATGTAGTCACTTGTTGAAATGCCTAGAAAGACAAGTATTTAGGAACGGAGGGAGTACAAAGTTAAGACATTTATTTTGAGATGGAAGGAGTATATCATATGTGTATATACACAGATGATGGTATCCTATAGGGGCCTAGGGTGACGGTGCCCAATAGCCTGTGGAGACCCCGAGTAGCTGTGGCACATCATCGGACCTGAACAATGTACTAGAATTCTGTGTTGCCCCTGATTATGTAATTATACAAGACGATGGTATCAAATAATTACGGTATGGTGGATGGTGCTATGAAAATATACAAACCTTACATTATCCAATAATTATGGTACACTCAAATTAAAATATGTGTAGTCAACCTATGGATCTCATGCTTGTATGTCTGTCCAATCAATATTTGACATGATCACGAGTTAATTAGCTAGTGTTTGCAGTATACATTTCTAGTGCTAACACGTTTAAGATCATTGATATGATAAATCTAGCATACTTTAGCATAAATTTCAGTGTAGCAGCTCCTAGTGAATGCATGTCAGATGTCCATCTCATCCCTGATGTGGCGACGGTTAAAGAACTCGCATGATGTGTTGTACAGTTGTTGGAACAAGGCATCCTGATTGATCGACAACAGAGATGGGTACATGTTGCATGGATGTTAAAAATAAATGAACCAGATAATGAGCTAGTTCAATTCTATTGTAATTTTTTTGAACAAGGACGTATAGGTGAAGCTACAAAATTACTTGCACAATGTAGTTTGGGTTACACAACAGATAATATGGTTAGTACAAGTGAATAGCATTTAATATTTTTTTACAGCAACTGCATGTCGATACATTATTGAGGTTCAGGGGATGTTATTTACAGTTACATTTTTACCCTAAGCGCGGTAATGGATGTTAACACGAGCGGGAATTGTTAAGAAATGGGCCAATATTCAACAGATAAAGCAGTTATTTCACCGGCTTGATAACTCGGGCTTCAGTTGCTGTTAGGATCAAAACATTAGTTACTAATGATATTCTTAAGAATAAATCAAAATTCATTGTTCTTAGTAACAAAAAATATTTTCCTAAAAATTGGTATTGTTAAGGGAAAAAGATCTGGTTACGCGGCATAAATGGGAATCCATATATGTGTTGGTACTTGGTATTGGGACTTTTCTAAAAAACTTATTTTTCAAGAACAACGGGATTTTCTAGCAAAAAGATTCAGTAGGAGTAATATGATATGAAGTCAAGTTATACAAGTTCATGGCTTCTTCAAGCTGATAAGAGGAAAGCTGTGATTGGTAAGCAACGTGTTAGGGTTCGGAAAACAACTACGTAGGTTTTTCTCTCCTACTTATAAAAATAACTTATGGTTCTATCGTTTGTACCGGGTTGTTGTTGGTCGATGCTTTATATATAAAGCGGGACGAAAGCCTTTTTCGATAAAAATAACTTATGGTTCTATCATCCACTTGTCCTTTGTCCAACCTAATCTTTCTTTTTGGAGAATTTTGTCCAACCTTACATAAGGTTCCATATTAGCCATACATTCTTTGGGCATGGAATTAAACAGGCTACATCCCAGCCTCTTGGAGTGCTTTTAAGCCCAATAGAAGGGGCTATGTTCTTAATGGACGCCTGAGGCCAACGATTGTGCCCCTTTCGTGGTCTCCATTGCCGTACAATATATTCCAACTAAGTACCCTTGTGATATTATATGTATATATATCTACAAACTACAGTATATGTTGGAAGTAAAGAAAATAATAATGCAAATTATGCGTCTCACTTATTTTTCGTGAACTAAATTTAGTGTTCCATTAAACAATTAATTGTAATTTCCATGAAATATTAAGCATTCACCCTTTGGTTTCCTTTCATTTTCAAAGAATAAATAAGTACTAGTAATATTTACAAGTTTTGAATGTTGTGCAAGTATATGATAAATAGGCCATTAATATTGAGAAGAGTTCTGACCACCATTTACAACAACAAAATGAAGTACACGTCAGGTGCTAACTATTTACCTTGTATAGGAAGGGTGCGTCATTGCCATACGAGTCAGTGGCTACGTTGGAGATATATCATAATCACAATAAGTCTGTTGTGAGACTGAGGATCCTCAAACAAGATTCCGAGAGGGGGCAGAAGTATAGTTATGGCACAGGATTTATTTCTCACAACAGTGCTCGTAAGCTTTTGATAATGACATGTGCGCATCTGTTTGGAGCTCGAGGTTGGGTTAAGGGATCGCCAGTAGAGGTCACTTTTCACGACCAAAAGCGTGCGTTAGCTTACATGAAGATCTGTGTCGAGGAGGAAGAGGTTGCTATACTTCATGTTAGTCCCATGGATACCGAGTTACAGAATGTGCGGAAGTATCCCGTGGTAGAATTTTTCTACACGGCTGTGAAAGAAGGAGATCCCCTTGTGATGCTTGGATATCCTTTCTCCAAGAAGGGTGAGGTTGACCTAGGAAGTTTCTTTGGCTCAGTGACGTAAGTTGGTTTCTAATTAATATCTAAAAGGAGTGAAATTGCTGGTGAAGAATTCACCATGCATCTTTGTTTTTTTTGCTTTACTGAATCAATCCCACACCTGGTTCTTGCAGCAACAGAGCTGCTCTTACTGGCAAGACGAAGGACGCTGATCCATCTGAATATTTTGAGCTTGTTCTGAGTGATTACGACGGTGCTGGCGGCTCATCAGGAGCACCTGTTTTCCGATGTCATGAAGGTAAAGTGGCGGGCATTAGCGTTTGTGGTAGCAAAGAGGTGATGTGCTTCGTTCCAGTGAGGGCGATACACCGTGCCTTGAGAGGTACTAAGCAAGTAAGAGGAAGTCAGGTAACAAGTGATGCTAGTAGCGGAGGAACATGCATAAGCATTGCACCACAATTTTTAGGTATATATATTCATGCATGTACGTACGAGTTGAACGGAAAGGTTCATTGGTTTCTTCTCCTTGTGCTAGCTTGGAACAAACGCAAGCATACGGCAGATGCTTGAACGCATTGCATCGTGCGAGAGTTCTCCGAGCGTTGCAGGAGCAGGAGCAGCGGCAGGGTCATCAGGCAGCGGTACGGCGCCCAGCCGAGGTAAGACGTCGTCCCCGCCTGTCAAACTAGAACTCCTCGATCCTTTGTCATAATATAATGTACTCCCTCCGTTCGGAATTACTTGTCTTGAAAATGGATGTATCTAAAACTAAAATAAGTCTAGATACATCCATTTATGCGACAAGTAATTCCGAACGGAGGGAGTACCTGATAGAAATGAGCAACATATGCATCATAGTAACATATACGAGTATATGGTTGATTCTCGGCCTTAAACTGAAATGTTATAACGCAGGTGTAGGGCGCTGAAGCGAGGGAGGGCGCGTGTACACGCTCGGAACTTTGCAGACCGGGATCGGTCATCAAGGGCTGCCCTTCGATATTTACTGGACCGATCCTGGTGAAGGAAAAAATTCAGTTCTACGTACCCTTGTCTTCTCGTACTATATCGGTTTATCCTAGTGCATGTTCTCGTACTTTCATCCTAGCTAGCTAGTGTGTTGCATCATGCATAGACTAACCTTAATTTGTTGGTGTGGCTTGTCATAATGTACGAACTCCTTAAACTAGTAGTCGAATACTCTATGATTTAGCTTGCTTGCCTTTCCTGTATAAGATGGGAGTTGTTGTGGAGACTAGATGATTAGTTAACAACAAAATTAGACTAGCTTCAGGATGCAACAGTGTGATAGATGGCACTCCTACGCTCCTAGCTTTTCTGTGCCTAGCCAGTCGTGTGGATGCAACATAATTAGACGGTTGCGCAGCTCTCCCCTGTCCCGTCTCCTGTACACAGGTACCGCCGGCCACTATGTTTTTAAAAAAAGAACATTCTATTGGTATGATACTGGTAGGTACGATGGATGTGATCTCTTCATTGTATAGCTAACTTGAGAATCAAGTCCACACAACCAGGATCTTACCCACTGTAGTCTAAGCGTCATATTGTGCGCCCTATATCAACACACACGTGTCCCTGTAAACTGCATACGCTTCGCCTCATTTTCTCACATGATACCAGAGCCTAACACTTGCACACACATCTGTGTCACCACTGTTGCCATGGCTGCTCCCTCCCTTACTTTCCTCGGCCACACCATCACCGAAAAACTCACCAGGAAGAACTTCCTAGTATGGAGGGCTCAGGTCCTGCCACACATCAAGGTGGCCGACCTGATGGGCTATCTTGATGGCAGCATCAAGGAGCCTCCCGCCATCATCCTCTTGGAGAAGGATGTCTTGGGGAAGAAGGAGATCACTGAGGCTCCAAATCCAGAACATGTAGTCCGTTACTCAGGATTAGCAGGTCCTCACTTTTTTGCTCACTTCACTTTCACGCGATGTGCTTCTTCAGGTCAGCAACATCACCACCACAACCGGCGTTAGGAAGAGGCTACTCCAGAGCTTCTCTTCGCAGTCCCGAGCGAGGATCATCCAGGTTCGCACCCATATCGGCAATACCCACAAGGTTGATCTCTTCGCTGCTGCATACTTCACCAAGATGAAGGGCCTTGCAAATGAGATTGCAGCGGGCGGGAAACTCCTTGACGATGATGAGATCTCTCCCATATTGTTGGCGGCCTTGACCATGACACTACCGGAAACAGGGGCTATACCGACGGCCTATACCATGCTGACCACTTTTAGTCGGGGTTGTCGGCATAGATGGTGATATGCCGACGGCCCGCCTGAAGCCGTAGTCATAGAAAGGCCGTCGACATACCTCCGTCTATGCCGAAGACAGGCGTAAGCATACAAAGGTCGTCGGCATACCTTCGTCTATGCCGACGACAGCCATCAGTATAGAAAGGCCATCGGGATATAGGTGGCCCTGGCGACCCGGACTCAGATGGCAGGCTGACGCCGTCAAATCTATGCCGACGGCCCTGACGTCAGCCTTCGGCATTTTTTTAAATTTTTGGGTTTTATCATTTATGCCACCAGTTGTGTCCCACTATTCAGTTTTGCCACTAGGAATTTCAACCGCTCAAAAATGACATCGCTTTGTTAGACACATGCTCAAAAATACCACTGGACACCATTATTGTGACTCAAATCTTGTTTGCCATGTTATAATGACATAAATACATATGGACCAACATGCCAGCTCTCCCTCAATCTCACTACAATAAAGTGTGGGGCCTACTTGATCCCAACAACGTTCTTATTTTCCTGTAAAATTATTCGCTTGGTTACTCCTGACAAGCGGGGCCACACTCATCATTGTGAGATAGAGAGAATCGACATGTGGGTCTAGGCTTACTTTTGTCATATAACATGGTCATCGGGTTTGACGTGAAAATAACAATGTCTGATGGCATTTTTGAGCAAACATCTAACGGAACAATGGCATTTTTTAGATATCTAATGGCATTTTTGAGCAAGCATCTCACGGATCGATGGCATTTTTGAATAGTTGTAACTTCTAATGGCAAAATTGAGTAGTGAGACACAGCTATTGGCATAAAAAATAAAAACCCAAGAATTAAATAGGTATGCTAATTTCTTTAATAGAATTTAGCACCCCATCTAAGCACGTACTAGCTTTTTTAATAGTACTATATGCATAATTTGGCGACTAGCGCTCTCTATATGTACCACCTATTTTCTTTAATTTCATCTTGTTAGTTTTGCTCCGTGGCGCAATCCATCGATACTACTACTGTATAAAAGTATACATTTAAAAGGCTAGAGGGCGGGGCAGTCTCGCTTGGTCGGTCCCATGAGAGGCGAGGGCCTTTGTGATTTGACGACTCATTACTGCTGGAAGGCGGGTGAGGGAGTCCTGGATTAAGGGGTCCTCGGGCGTCTGGGCTATGTGACGTGGGCCGGACTAATGGGCCATGAAGGTACAAGATAGAAGACTGATGGCAAGCTTGGCGTTCGGAAGTGAAGACTCCTTTCTCTGCAAACCGACTTTGTATAACCCTAGGTCCCTTCGGTGTCTATATAAACCGAAGGGTTTAGTCCGTAGAGGCAATCATAATCATACAGGCTAGACGTCTAGGGTTTGGCCATTACGATCTCGAGGTAGATCAACTCTTGTAAACCCCATATTCATTCAAGATAATCAAGCAGGAAGTAGGGTATTACCTCCATCAAGAGGGCCCGAACCTGGGTAAACACCGTGTCCCTGTCTCCTGTTACCTTCGATCCTCAGACGCACAGTTCGGGACTCCCTACCCTAGATCTGCCGGTTTTGACACCGACATTGGTGATTTCATTGAGAGTTCCGCTGTGTCATCGTCAGAAGGATCGATGGCTCCATCAGTCATCTACAATAATGCAGCCCAGAGGGAGGTCTTTCTCCCTAGCCAGATCTTTGTGTTCGGCGGCTTCGCACTGCGGGCCAACTCGCTTGGCCATCTAGAGCAGATCAACAGCTATGCCCTAGGTCACCAGATTAGTTTTGGAAATCTGAATTATGTCGCTGATATTCGAGGAGACTTGATCTTCCAAGGGTTAGCGACCCCAACCTCCGCTCTGGTCTTAGATCCGGAGCATGTCACCAGGTCCGAAGACGGGATTCCCTAGCCCGCCGGACTCTCTGCGGCTACTAGGCCTAGTACGGGAGAGCCGGAGGAAGCAGCGTCACCGGCAATCATCATGCAGCCGGACTCTTCTCCGAACACTGGCTCCGAACCCTCGGAGTCAACATCGTGTGAGCTCGGCCAAGGAGTTTTCTTCCTGCCATAGTCCACGAACTCTCTCCTCCCTGGCCAAACCTCGCCTTTAAGCGAGGCTCTGGACTTAATGCGATCTCACAAAGGGGCAGCGTCTGAACTACGCCTAGCCCGGACTAAGGGCTGAGAGCGGGGAATTTTACATCCCACCCACCACCCACTTCATAGCCACTGTCGAGGACTTAACTGACATGCTCGTTTACAGCTCCGAAGACATCGACAGTATGGACAGCGATGCCGGAGAAGAGCAGGCCCTAAACCCGCCGTTTATCGGACGCTAGACGGCCACCTCTTCGTATGACGTGTACATGGTGGACACACCCAAAGAGGGTAACGACGATAACGAGAAAAATCCAGTTGAGGATACACCTCCTGAGACACAACCAAAGCGTCGACGTCAACGGCGCCGCTCTAAATCACGCCGTGGAAAAGACAGCAATACCGGCACCGGAGACAACAATACTCCGTACGATGCCGAAGACCAAGAAGACCCCGTCGAGCCAACCTCCGAACAGGACGGTCAGGAAGATGGGAAAATTGGCCCTGAAGAACAGGTTGTAAACAAAGACTCGGAGGATAGTAATTATCTTCCACTCTTCGAGGATGAGGTGAGCCTCGGCGATGAAGACTTTATTGTACCTAAGGAACACATTGAACAGGAGCGCTTTAAGCGCCTGCTAATAGCCACTGCAAGGAGCCTGAAAAAGAAGCATCAGCAGCTTCAAGCTGACTAAGATCTGCTCAACAACAGGTGGACTGATGTCCTGGCAGCCGAGGAATATGGCCTCAGGCGCCCAACCAAGAGTTACCTGAAGCGCAAGTTGCTACCCCAATTCGACGACGATGCGCTGGAGCCCATACCATCAGCGCGTAATGTGGACGACCGGGCACCACGTGGCCATGACAAAACAGCAACTCAAGCCGAACACCAGCCCATACTACCTCGCCGAAAAAGTAGAGACACAACAGCTCGGGGATATACGTACGACCTATGGCAGGACTTGGAAAATAAAGCAGGTTAGACCAGATCGATCTACGGATCGCGGGGGCATGCCCCGACGCGCAAGGATGGCTATCTAGCTGGGCGCGACAAGCATAACCACCTCCGGGCCGAAAACCACAGATGGACTCCATGTGAGCTGCGTCGCGACTTGGCCCGATATAGAGGCGCCACATACCCCCTCTGCTTCACTGACGAAGTAATGGAGCACGAATTCCCAGAAGTGTTTAAACCCATGAATATTGAATCATATGATGGAACAACAGATCCCATAGTATGGATTGAGGACTTTCTTCTCCATATTCATATGGCTCGCGGTGATGATCTTCATGCCATCAAATACCTCCCGCTAAAGCTCAAAGGACCATCTCGGCACTGGTTAAACAGCCTGCCAGAAAACTCCATTGGCAGCTGGGAGGACTTGGAAGACGCCTTCCGCGACAACTTCCAGGGTACATACGTCTGACCTCCGGATGCCAATGACCTAAGTCACATAGTTCAACAGCCCGAAGAGTCGGCCAGGAAATTCTGGACTAGGTTCCTAACTAAAAAGAACCAGATCGTCGACTGCCCAGATGCTGAAGCCCTAGAGGCCTTTAAGCATAGCATTCGCAACAAATGGCTCGCCCGACACCTTGGCCAAGAAAAGTCGAAGTCCATGGCAGCCCTCAAGGCACTTATGACCCGCTTTTGCACAGGCGAAGATAGTTGGCTAGCCCATAGCAGCAACAGCGCAAGCAAACATGGCCCCTCGGAAGCCAGAAATAGCAACGGCAAGCCCCGACGCAACAGGCACAAGTGTCGAAACAATGGTGACAATCCCGATGACATGGCAGTCAACGCCTGATTCACTGGCTCCGAGTCCGGTCAGCGGAAGAAGCCATTTAAAAGAAGTAACCCGGGCTCATCCATCTTGGACCGAATACTCGATCGACCATGTCAGATCCACGGCACCCCCGATAAACCCGCTAATCATACCAACAGAAGCTGTTGGGTCTTTAAACAGGCCGGTAAGTTAAATACCGAGAATAAGGAGAAGTGGTCGCCAAGTGAGGACGAAGACGAGGTGCCCCGTCCACCGAACACAGGGGCACAGAAGAAATCTGCCCCCCCCCCAAGTCAAAATGGTGAACAAGATATACGTTACTCATATCCCCAAGAGGGAGCGCAAATGCGCGCTCAGGAACGTCATGCGATAGAGCAAATCGCCCCAAAATTCAAGCCATGGTCATCTTGCCCGATCACTTTCGATCGCAGGGACCATCCGACCAGTATTTGTCACGGCGGCTCAGCTGCACTGTTCCTCGACCCAATCATTGATGGATTCAACCTCAGCGAGTCCTCATGGATGGTGGCAGCAGCCTTAACCTGCTCTATCAGGACACAGTCCGCAAGATGGGCATCGATCCGTCAAGGATCAAGCCCACAAAAACTACCTTAAAAGGAGTAATACCAGGTGTAGAGGCCCGTTGCACGGGCTCAATCACATTGGAAGTCGTCTTTGGATCACCGGACAACTTCTGAAGCGAAGACTTGATCTTCGACATCGTCCCCTTCCGCAGTGGCTATCACGCACATCTCGGATGAATCGCATTTGCTCGCTGCAATGCGGTGCCACACTATGCCTATCTCAAACTTAAGATGCCTGGACCACGTGGTGTAATAACAGTTAACAGAAACATGGAACACTCCCTTCGTACCGAGGAGCACACCGCGGCCCTGGTAGCGGAAGTACAGGGCGGCCTTATCAAGCAGAACATCAATTCAGCGGCCAAGCCCCCGGACACTATTAAGCGAGTCCGAATTACTCCGCAGCATGACAGTCCTGCTCGTCAGGAGTTTGACTAGCAATTCAGCCTCCGTCCCAGTCCCGACTGAACTGCGGCTTACGTACCGCACGTACATAACTACGCACTAAAAATACCATGGGCAAAGACGGGGGCATAACTTGATCATGGTCCACAATACGGCTCGACCTTATTTGGGCACTCATACTTTCCCTTTTCCTTATATCCTTTTCAGGTTTCTTTTCCACAGGCCCCTCACGACGGCCTGATCATTGATCCTTTCGAAGGATAAACATACCAAGGAGGCAAGCAACATAGACGTGTGGTAGAATATCTAGATGATCTTCGTGACGATCACTTTGCCTGTTTTTAGGACCCACACGCAACTTCCCCTTGGTCTCGACATGTTAAATAGCCCTGTTGCTTATCGCATTATTTGTACAAATACGCTTTAACGTATCAATCAGATTATAATGGAAACAGTTTGCGGCCCAACATATGTGGCACTTGCGTACTCCTTCATTATAGTTCACTATTTTTATCGATTGCACCCGTACACTTTGGTACGACTTAACTCGCCAGGGGCTCCACTACGCTCCAAACGTTTGCAACAAGTTCGAACACTTTTTACAGTATAATTCGGCGCCCCGAATATAGCATTATATGCATTAGCTCCGAATCATATCTTTGGTCAATAGTTGGGTTGCCCACCTCCTGTGCTTGCTACCTTACGTTCCGTCTTATCGGCTAGGGTAGTAAAGGGAGAACTACTGCGATTGTGTTTCTGGTTTATCCGGATAAACACCTTAGTAGAGAAAGCCGAAAACTGACTGTCATGATGCGGTGAGAGCTCGATAGTTATTCGGTGGCTAAACATAAATCTCTTGTGATTTCTTCCGCACTATGTGACAGATCGTCCTCCACCTGATCAGGTGTCTACAGCGCCCTAGTCCGGATAAACAAACACTAACTAGGGGTTGCACCTACACTCCTATTGTCAAACTCCTATGGCTAAGTGAGGGTGATAAAGCCACATAGTCCGATTGCCTGGTTCACTGCACTAAACACCTCCTTCAAGGACCAAACTCTTGGGTCAAGTGTGTTTAGGTTCCAACCCGAACATCCCCGTACTACCTACGTGGGGGCTGAAGCCGACGACTGGCCAACTCTCAGATTTAATAAAACAGCCCCATAGGAGGAAATATATTCAAAAAAACAATAAGCAATATATTACATACAGGCTTTGTTCCATAATACAGGACCGGATAACACGAATACATTCAATCAAAGATAATGTCCTTCGCACACTGGCCCTCTATAATGTGGGATCCTTCCAGGACATCATCAAAATACCACTCAGGCGTGCGGTGCTCTTTGCCCACGGGCGGTCCCTCGGTCGCAAGCTTGACGACGTCCATCTTCGCCCACTGTACCTTGCCACGGGCGAAGGCCATCTGCGCACATTCAATATAGACCAACCGCTTTATGGCATCAAGCCGAGGGCAGGCATCGACCAGCCGGTTCACGAGCCCGAAGTGGCTACTGGGCATGGCTTTGGTAGGCCATAGACGGATTATCAAATCCTTCATGGGCAATCCGGCCACCCTATGCAGTCCGGCCAGCTGTTTCAGCAGATCGCTAAGGGGCACCGGATGCTCTGTCATAACGTATTGCGACCAGAAAAGCTTCTCAGCTGAGCTCCCCTCTTCGGCTAGGAAGAACTCCGCAGCATCGACAACGTTGCGAGGCAGATCTGCAAACTCTACTAGAGAACTCCAAATCCGGGTCAGTAAGACGTACCTTTTCTTCAGAAATTTGCTCTACATAATAAAGGCCTTACCAGCCGCAATCTGCTTGGCCTCCTAGATTTCCCGGAGTGCGCTCTGGGCTTCAACCCGGGCCTCTTGTGCACTTTGGTGGGCCTTAGCAAGTTCAGACTCTTGGTCCGCAATCTTGCGCTCCAAGGAATCACATTTCTTTATGGCGTCCTTGAGCTCCTGCTGAACCTCCCCGACCCTTGACTCATGTTTTTTGCGGGCGGCTTGTTCCTTCTCCGCTTTCTTCTAGGCCTCGGCAACGCGTTCTTGAGGGACTCCAGCTCAGCCACAACTCATATGAAACATCATAATAACATGATCAACACAAACAATTCATATCACTTTAGATCTGAATAGGCCATTGCATACCTTGCTTGTCCTCTAGTTATTTTTTGACACGTCCGGGCTCTTCATTGGCCTGCTCCAGACTCTGCTTTAGTTTGGAGATTTCGGCAGAATGGGAGGACGCAGCCAGCATCGACGCCTACTTATAGACATATCTGATTAGTCTCCTGCGAAAATTATTCGATCCTCTGTCTGGCCTTTCTTTTCGAACACCGACCAGAGTCTCAGGGGCTACTGTCTGTACGACGGCATTATTTTTGCATAATTACGTCACATACCTCAAAGCCTGTTAAAAGGCTGGCGCAGGCTTCGGTCAGTACGCTCTTAGAAGACTTAACCCTCTCAACCACCGTACCCATAAGGATACGGTGTTCTGCTACAATGGAAGCACCTTGAAGCGCTTCCAGTAGAGTATCCGGTGCCTTTGGATGGACAAAGGTCATCGGTGGAATAGGTGCACCGCCTTCTTTCAAAGGAGGCTGCTTACCTGATTCTGGAGCCCTACGGGCCTCCAGAATAGTATTCGGTCGGGGGCCGAATTGGGTATGGCCCCCATCGCCAGTTTCCAAGGGGGTCTGCTCCCCCATGTGTCCGGCGACCGAGGTATCACCCTCTGGCGCCACCTTGACGGCCTCCTGTACCTCTCCCTGACCTGGGAGGGTCCTTCAGGACAACACTTCGATGCCGTCCGTAGTGTTGGGGGAGGAGGCCGGCGGAGGCGACCCGCTGTCCATCACATTTGGATCCAGCGAATTCCCCGAAGATGAGGATCGCTGGAGGTGGACGAGAGCCGAACTGCAGCGCATGATTCAACATGTTAAAACCACGAAGTAAAGGAGCTGGATATATATGTGCATAAGTGCCTTTGGGTACTTACGATCCGGCCAGGGGCTTCTCCCTAGGACGCCACTCAGGGCTGCTATTGATGTCTGATTCGGAATTGTCCACAAGGGAGACCCTCCCTTTCTTGGACGCCTCCACCACTACCTCCAGATCTGTGGAGGCCGCCCTTTTCTTCCTTCACCCTCGGGGGGAGAATTGCTTTCCTCCTCCTCGTCATTCTCGGCGGGGGAGGAGTGGGTTTCGGCATCTTCGGATGCACTATCTGTTGGGGAACGTAGTAATTTCAAAAAAATTCCTACGCACACGCAAGATCATGGTGATGCATAGCAACGAGAGGGGAGAGTGTTGTCCATGTACCCTCATAGACCGAAAGCGGAAGCATTAGCACAACGTGGTTGATGTAGTCGTACGTCTTCACGATCCGGCCGATCAAGTACCAAACGCACAACAGCTCCGAGTTCAGCACACGTTCAGCCCGATGACGTCCCTCGAACTCCGATCCAGCCGAGTGTTGAGGGAGATTTTCGTCAGCACGACGGCGTGGTGACGATGATGATGTTCTACCGACGCAGGGCTTTGCCTAAGCACCACTACAGTATTATCGAGGTGGACTATGGTGGAGGGGGGCACCGCACACGGCTAAAAGATCAAACGATCAATTGTGTTGTCTCTAGGGTGCCCCTGCCCCCGTATATAAAGGAGCAAGGGGGAGGTGCGGCCGGCCAGAAGGGGGCGCGCCAGGAGGAGTCCTACTCCCACCAGGAGTAGGAATCCCTCCCTTTTCCTTGTTGGATTAGGAGTGGAGGGGGAAAGAGGAGGGAGAGAGGAAGGAAAGGGGGCGCCGGCCCCCTCTCCTTGTCCTATTCGGACTAAGGGGGGAGGGGCGCGCGGCCCTGCCCTGGCCGCCTCTCCTCTTCTCCACAAAGGCCCACTATGGCCCATTAAGCCCCCGAGGGGTTCCGGTAACCCCTTCCCGTAAAATCCCGATTTCACCCGGAACACTTCTGGTATCCAAATATAGGCTTCCAATATATCAATTTTCATGTCTTGTCCATTTCGAGACTCCTCGTCATCTCCGTGATCACATCCGGGACTCCGAACAACCTTCGGTACATCAAAACTCATAAACTCATAATATAACCGTCATCGAAACTTTCAGCGTGCGGACCCTACGGGTTCGAGAACTATGTAGACATGACCAAGACACGTCTCCGGTCAATAACCAATATCGGAACCTGGATGCTCATATTGGCTCCCACATATTCTAGGAAGATCTTTATCGGTCAGACCACATAACAACATACATTGTTCCCTTTGTCATCGGTATGTTACTTGCCCGAGATTCGATAGTCGGTATCTCAATACCTAGTTCAGTCTCGTTACCGGCAAGTCTCTTTACTCGTTCTGTAATACATCATCCCGCAACTAACTCATTAGTTGTAATGCTTGCAAGGCTTAAGTGATGTGCATTACCGAGAGGGCCCAGAGATACCTCTCCAACAATCGGAGTGACAAATCCTAATCTCGAAATATGCAAACCCAACAAGTACCTTCGGAGACACCTGTAGAGCACCTTTATAATCACACAGTTACATTGTGACGCTTGGTAACACGCAAAGCGTTCCTCCGGTAAATGGGAGTTGCATAATCTCATAGTAGGAACATATATAAGTCATGAAGAAAGCAATAGCAACATACTAAACGATTGAGTGCCAAGCTAATGGAATGGGTCATGTCAATCACATCATTCTCCTAATGATGTGATCCCGTTAATCAAAAGACATGTCAATGGCTAGGAAACATAACAATCTTTGATCAACGAGCTAGTCAAGTAGAGGCATACTAGTGACACTCTGTTTGTCTATGTATTCACACAAGTATTATGTTTCCGGTTAATACAATTCTAGCATGAATAATAAACATTTATCATGATATAAGGAAATAAATAATAACTTTGTTATTGCCTCTAGGGCATATTTCCTTCACTATCATTATCAACTTTGCATCTTTTGGCATCAATATTATGAATATGTAACTACGATCGAGATTCAATAAACAATTCACCTTGGGTGTATGACCACAGAAGGTTTTATTCATGTAAACAGAATAACAATTATTCTTTGACTTAAATGAATAACCGTATTGCAATAAACATGATCCAATCATACTGTGCTCAATGCAAACACCAAATGACATTTATTTTAGGTTCAACACTAATCCCGAAGGTAAAGGGAGTGTTCGATGGTGATCTTATCAACCTTGGAATTACTTCCAACACACATCGTCACCTCGCCCTCAACTAGTCTCTGTTCATTTTGTAACTCCTGTTTCAAGTTACTAATCATAGCAACTGAACCAGTATCAAATACCCAGGGGCTACTATGAACACTAGTAAAGTACACATCAATAACATGTATATCATATATACTTTTTTTCACTTTGCCATCCTTATTATCCGCCAAGTATTTAGGGCAGTTCCGTTTCCAGTGACCATTTCCTTGCAGTAGAACCACTCAGTTTCAGGCTTGGGTCTAGCTTTCGGCTTTTTCATGGGAGTGGCAACTTGCTTGCCATTCTTCTTCAAGTTCTCTTTCTTTCCCTTGCCCTTTTACTTGAAACTAGTGGTCTTGTCAACCATCAACACTTGATGCTTTTCTTGATCTGTACCTTCGCCGATTTCAGCATCACGAAGAGCTTGGGAATCGTTTTATGTCATCCCTTGCATATTATAGTTCATCACTAAGTTCCAGTAAATTGGTGATAGTGATTAGAGAACTCTGTCAATCACTATCTTATCTGGAAGATTAACTCCCACTTGATTCAAGCAATTGTAGTACGTAGACAATCTGAGCACATGCTCACTGGTTGAGCTTTTCTCCTCCATCTTGTAGGCAAAGTACTGTCAGGGGTCTCATACCTCTCGACGCGGGCATGAGTTTGAAATCCTAATTTCAACACTTGGAACATCTTATATGCTCCATGGCGTTCAAAACGTTTTTGAAGTCCCGGTTATAAGCCGTAAAGCATGGTGCACTAAACTATTAAGTAGTCATCATACCGAGCTTTGTAAAACGTTCATAATGTCTGCATTTTCTCCTGCAATAGTTATGTCACCTAGCGGTGCATCAAGGACATAATTTTTCTGTGCAGCAACGAGGATAATCCTCAAATCACCGATCCAATCCACATCATTGCTACTATCATCTTTCAACTTAGTTTTCTCTAGGAACATATCATAAATAAAATGGGGAAGCTATACGCGAGCAATTGATCTACAACATAGATATGCAAATACTATCAGGACTAAGTTCATGATAAATTTAAGTTCAATTAATCATATCACTTAATAACTCTGATACGCCTCCAACGTATCCATAATTTTTGATTGCTCCATGCTATATTATCTACTGTTTTGGACATTATTGGGCTTTATTATCCACTTTTATATTATTTTTGGGACTAACCGACTAACCGGAGGCCCAGCCCAGAATTGCTGTTTTTTTCACTATTTTAGGGTTTCGAAGAAAAGGAATATCAAACTGAGTCCAAACGGAATGAAACCTTCGGGAACGTGATTTTCTCAATGAACAAGACCCAGGAGACTTGGACCCTACGTCAAGA
>NC_041388.1:377348282-377393553 GCF_002162155.2 Triticum dicoccoides | reverse complement strand
CCACCCTCGTGGGCCCCCTGTTGCTCCACCAACGTACTCCTTCCTCCTATAGATACCTACGTACCCCCAAACGATCACATACAGAGCCAAAACCCTAATTCCACCACCGCAACTTTCTGTATCCACGAGATCCCATCTTGGGGCCTATTCCGGAGCTCCGTCGGAGGGGGCATCGATCATGGAGGGCTTCTACATCATCACCATATTCCCTCCAATGAAGTGTGAGTAGTTCACCTCAGACCTACGGGTCCATAGTTATTAGCTAGATGGCTTCTTCTCTCTTTTTGGATCTCAATACAATGTTCTCCCCCTCTCTTGTGGAGATCTATTCGATGTAATCTTCTTTTTGCGGTGTGTTTGTTGAGACCGATGAATTGTGGGTTTATGATCAAGTCTATCTATGAACAGTATTTGAATCTTCTCTGAATTCTTTTATGTATGATTGGTTATCTTTGAAAGTCTCTTCGAATTATCAGTTTGGTTTCGCCTACAAGATTGATCTTTCTTGCAATGGGAGAAGTGCTTAGCTTTGGGTTCAATCTTGCGGTGTCCTTTCCCAGTGACAGTAGGGGCAGCAAGGCACGTATTGTATTGTTTCCATCGAGGATAACAAGATGGGGTTTTCATCATATTGCATGATTTTATCCCTCTACATCATGTCATCTTGCTTAAGGTGTTACTCTGTTTTCATTAACTTAATACTCTAGATGCATGCTGGATAGCAGTCGATGAGTGGAGTAATATTAGTAGATGCAGGCAGTAGTCGGTCTACTTGTCTCGGATGTGATGCCTATATACATGATCATACCTAGATATTCTCATAACTATGCTCAATTCTGTCAATTGCTCAACAGTAATTCGTTCACCCACCGTAGAATACCTATGCTCTTGAGAGAAGCCACTAGTGAAACCTATGGCCCCCGGGTCTATCTTCATCATATTAATCTTCCAATACTTAGTTATTTCCTTTGCTTTTATTTTACTTTGCATCTTTATCATAAAAATACCAAAAATATTATCTTATCATATCTATCAGATCTCACTCTCGTAAGTGGCCGTGTAGGGATTGACAACCCCTTATCACGTTGGTTGCGAGGATTTATTTGTTTTGTGTAGGTACGAGGGACTCGCTCGTAGCCTCCTACTGGATTCATACCTTGGTTCTCAAAAACTGAGGGAAATACTTATGCTACTTTGCTGCATCATCCCTTCCTGTTCTGGGAAAACCAACGCAGTGCTCAAGAGGTAGCAAGAAGGATTTCTGGCGCCGTTGCCGGGGGGTCTACGCAAAAGTCAATATACCAAGTACCCATCACAATCCTTATCTCCCGCATTACATTATTTGCCATTTGCCTCTTGTTTTCCTCTCCCCCACTTCACCATTGCCGTTTTATTCACCCTCTCTCTCTCTCTCTCTCTCTCTCTCTCTCTCTCTCTCTCTCTCTCTCTCTCTATCCTCCCTCTCTTTCTCTATTTGCCTCTTTTTCCCGCTTGCTTTTTGTTTGCTTGTGTGTTAGTCCGTTTGCTTGTCATTATGGCTAGTCCCTTATCTTCTCCGTTGTCCCCCGAGAATGAAATTCTAAATTTAAGCAAAGGGAGGGAGAAAATCTAAAAGATGCTTGGTATAGAATTTGCAATGCTCAAAATAGATCTACCAGGAAGCAATCTACTTTAGTTCTTCTTCGCAATTTTTATGTAGGCATAACTCCTTGGCACAGATATATCCTTGATACTATTACCGGAGGGAACTTCTTGGGTAGCCATACTTTTGATTCTTATAATGCTATGATAGATTTGTTTGGCTCACCCCCTCTTTTGGTTAATGGACCTATATTAACTTTGGAGCATGTAATGCAAAGGCTCGAAATTATTGAAAATAAGGATGCTACCATAGAGTTAACCGAAAATTTGGATAAAAAGATCCACAACCGAATCTCTCAATATGGATCTAAAGTAGGAGTCACTTTGAAAAATATTAAAGAGAAGGAACCCATAGTTAATGAGAAAATAAATCATGATTCTAGTAGGATCGATAAACTTGATGATATTATTACCAACTTGGGAACCGTTTTTTCTTCCGTAAAGAATACTCCAAGTCCTCCCACTAAAATTGCCAAGCTTATGTATGTTCCTAAAAATAAGGGTGAATCCACTAAGGAAACCGCGGATCTCAAATCTATAAGTATTCATCCCAATCTTTTTTCTACCATTAAGGAACCATTCGTTAAAAATGAATTTTTCGATCTTGTGCCTAAAAGTTTGATAATCAATAAAAAGAAAGAAATTCCTACAGATGGCAGATGCCTCATTGAAGAATTGCCTACCAAAGATGGCAATACCTATATCTATCCTTGCTTTTTATGCCTAGCTAGGGGCGTTAAATGATAGCGCTTGTTGGGAGGCAACCCAATTTTATTTTTATTCCTTACTTTTTTCTCCTGTTTAGTAATAAATAATTTATTTAGCCTCTGTTTAGATTGTGTTTTTTGTGTTTAATTAGTGTTTGTGCCAAGTAGAACCGTTGGGAAGACTTGGGGAAAGTCTTGTTTATCTTGCTGTACAAAACAGAAACTTTAGCGCTCACGAGAACTGCTGCCATTTTTATTTGGAAAGTGATATTTAGTTAATTATTTTTTTAATATGATTAATAGATAAATTACTCACGTCCAGAAATTTATTTTAGAATTTTTGGGGTTCCAGATCTTGCGCTAGCTACAGATTACTACAGACTGTTCTGTTTTTGACAGATTCTGTTTTTCGTGTGTTGTTTGCTTATTTTGATGAATCTATGGCTAGTAAAATAGTTTATAAACCATAGAGAAGTTGGAATACAGTAGGTTTAACACCAATATAAATAAATAATGAGTTCATTATAGTACCTTGAAGTGGTCTTTTGTTTTCTTTCGCTAACGGAGCTCATGAGATTTTCTACTTTGAGTTTTGTGTTGTGAAGTTTTCAAGTTTTGGGTAAAGATTTGATGGATTATGGAACAAGGAGTGGCAAGAGCCTAAGCTTGGGGATACCCATGGCACCCCCAAGATAATCTAAGGACACCTAAAAGCTAAAGCTTGGGGATGCCCCGGAAGGCATCCCCTCTTTTCGTCTACTTATATCGGTAACTTTACTTGGAGCTATATTTTTATTCACCACATGATATGTGTTTTGCTTGGAGCGTCTTGTACGATTTGAGTCTTTGCTTTTTAGTTTACCACAATCATTCTTGCTGTACACACCTTTTGAGAGAGCCATACATGATTTGGAATTTGTTAGAATACTCTATGTGCTTCGCTTATATCTTTTGAGTTATATAGTTTTGTTCTAGTACTTCACTTATATCTTTTAGAGCACGGTGGTGGATTTGTTTTATAGAAACTATTGATCTCTCATGCTTCACTTAGATTATTTTGAGAATCTTAAATAGCATGGTAATTTGCTTAACTAATCCTAATATGCTAGGTATTCAAGATTAGTAAAAAAAAATCCTAGGAGTGTTTTGAATACTAAGAGAAGTTTGATGCTTGATGATTGTTTTGAGATATGGAGGTAATAATATCAAAGTCGTGCTAATTGAGTAGTTGTGAATTTGAGAAGTACTTGTGTTGAAGTTTGCAAGTCCCGTAGCATGCACGTATGGTAAACATTATGTAACAAATTTGAAACATGGGGTGTTCTTTGATTGTCTTCCTTATGACTGGCGGTCATGGACGAGCGATGGTCTTTTCCTACAAATCTATCCCCCTAGGAGCAAGCGCGTAGTGCCCAGGTTTTCGATGACTTGTAGATTTTTGCAATAAGTATGTGAGTTCTTTATGACTAATGTTGAGTCCATGGATTATACGCACTCTCACCCTTCCATCATTGCTAGCCTCTTCGGTACCGTGCACTGCCCTTTCTCACGTTAAGAGTTCGTGCAAACTTCGCCGGTGCATCCAAACCCCGTGATATGATGCGCTCTTTCACACATAAACCTCCTTATATCTTCCTCAAAACAGACACCATACCTACCTATTATGGCATTTCCATAGCCATTCCGAGATATATTGCCATGCAACTTTCCACCATTCCGTTTACCATGACACATTCATCATGGTCATATTGCTTAGCATGATCATGTAGTTGACATAGTATTTGTGGCAAAGCCACTGTTCACAATTCTTTCATACATGTCACTCTTGGTTTATTGCATATCCCGGTACACCGCCGGAGGCATTGATATAGAGTCATCTTTTGTTCTAGCATCGAGTTGTAATCATTGAGTTGTAAATAAATAGAAGTGTGATGATCATCATTTTCTAGAGCATTGTCCCAAGTGAGAAAAAAATAGAAAGTCCATATAAAAAAAGAGAGAAAGGCCTAAATAAATAAATAATGTGAGAAAAAGAGAGAAGGGACAATGTTACTATCCTTTGCCACACTTGTGCTTCAAAGTAGCACCATAATCTTCATGATAGAGAGTCTTTTGTTTTGTTACTTTCATATACTACTGGGAATTTTCATTATAGAACTTGGCTTGTATATTCCAACAATGGGCCTCCTCAAGTGCCCCAGGTCTTCGTGGGCAAGCAAGTTGGATGCACACCCACTTAGTTTCTTTTGTTGAGCTTTCATACATTTATAGCTCTAGTGCATCCATTGCATGGCAATCCCTACTCCTTGCATTAAAATCAATCGGTGGGCATCTCCATAGCCCATTGATTAGTCTCGTTGATGTGAGACTTTCTCCTTTTTTGTCTTCTCCACATAACCCCCTCATCATATTCTATTCCACCCATAGTGCTATGTCCATGGCTCGCGCTCATATATTGCGTGAAAGTTTATAGGTTTGCGATTGCTAAGGTATGAAACAATTGCTTGGCTTGCCATCGAGGTTGTGCATGATGAGAGCATTCTTGTGTGACGAAAATGGAGCATGACTAAACTATATGATTTTGTAGGGATGAACTTTCTTTGGCCATGTTATTTTGAGAAAACATAATTGCTTAGTTAGTATGCTTGAAGTATTATTATTTTTATGTCAATATGAACTTTTGTCTTGAATCTTTCGGATCTGAATATTCATACCACAATTAAGAAGAATTACATTAAAATTATGCCAAGTAGCACTTCGCATCAGAAATTCTGTTTTTATCATTTACCTACTTGAGGACGAGTAGGAATTAAGCTTGAGGATGCTTGATACGTCTCCAAGGTATCTATAATTTTTGATTGCTCCATGCTATATTATCTACTGTTTTGGACATTATTGGGCTTTATTATCCACTTTTATATTATTTTTAGGACTAACCGACTAACCGGGGACCCAGCCCAGAATTGTTGCTTTTTTGCCTATTTTAGGGTTTCGAAGAAAAGGAATATCAAACAGAGTCCAAATGGAATGAAACCTTCGGGAACGTGATTTTCTCAACAAACAAGATCAAGGAGACTTGGACCCTACGTCAAGAAACAAAAGAGGAGGCCACGAGGTAGGGGGCGTGCCTACCCCCCGCCCCCCGCCCCAGGCACGCCCTCCACCCTCGTGGGCCCCCTATTGCTCCACCGATGTATTCCTTCCTCCTATATATACCTACGTACCCCCAAACGATTAGATACGGAGCCAAAACCCTAATTCCACCGCCACAACTTTCTGTATCCACGAGATCCCATCTTAGGGCCTGTTCTGGAGCTCCGCCGGAGGGGGCATCGATCACGGAGGGCTTCTACATCATCACCATAGCCCCTCCGATGAAGTGTGAGTAGTTCACCCCAGACCTACGGGTCCATAGTTATTAGCTAGATGGCTTCTTCTCTCTTTTTGGATCTCAATACAATGTTCTCCCCCTCTCTTGTGGAGATCTCTTCGATGTAATATTATTTTTGCGGTGTGTTTGTTGAGACCGATGAATTGTGGGTTTATGATCAAGTCTATCTATGAAAAATATTTGAATCTTCTCTGAATTCTTTTATGTATGATTGGTTATCTTTGCAAGTTTCTTTGAATTATCAGTTTGGTTTGGACTACTAGATTGATCTTTCTTGCAATGGGAGAAGTGCTTAGCTTTGGGTTCAATCTTGCGGTGTCCTTTCCCAGTGATAGTAGGGGCAGCAAGGCACGTATTGTATTGTTGCCATCGAGGATAACAAGATGGGGTTTTCATTATATTGCATGAGTTTAGCCCTCTACATCATGTCATCTTGCTTAAGGCATTACTATGTTTTCATTAACTTAATACTCTACATGCATGTTGGATAGCAGTCGATGAGTGGAGTAATAGTAGTAGATGCAGGCAGGAGTCGGTCTACTTGTCTCGGACGTGATGCCTATATACATGATCCTACCTAGATATTCTCATAACTCTGCTCAATTATGTCAATTGCTCAGCACTAATTCGTTCACCCACCGTAGAATACCTATGCTCTTGAGAGAAGCCGCTAGTGAAACCTATGGCCCCTGGGTCTATCTTCATCATATTAATCTTCCAATACTTAGTTATTTCCTTTGCTTTTATTTTACTTTGCATCTTTATCATAAAAATACCAAAAATATTATCTTATCATATATATAAGATCTCACTCTCATAAGTGGCCTTGTAGGGATTTACAACCCCTTATCATGTTGGTTGCGAGGATTTATTTGTTTTGTGCAGGTATGAGGGACTCTCGCGTAGCCTCCTACTGGATTAATACCTTGGTTCTCAAAAACTGAGGGAAATACTTACGCTACTTTGCCGCATCATCCCTTCCTCTTCAGGGCAAACCAACGCAGTGCTCAAGAGGTAGCAAGAAGGATTTCTGGCGCCGTTGCCAGGGAGTCTACGCAAAAGTCAATATACAAAGTACCCATCACAATCCTTATCTCCCGCATTACATTATTTGCCATTTGCCTCTCGTTTTCCTCTCCCCCACTTCACCCTTGCCGTTTTATTCGCCCTCTCTCTCTATCCTCCCTCTCTTTCTCTATTTACCTCTTTTTTCCCGCTTGCTTTTTGTTTGCTTGTGTGTTAATCCGTTTGCTTGTCATTATGGCTAGTCCCTTATCTTCTCCGTTGTCCCCTGAGAATGAAATTCTAAATTTTAAGCAAAGGGAGGGAGAAAATCTAAAAGAGGCTTGGTATAGAATTTGCAATGCTCAAAATAGATCTACCAGGAAGCAATCTACTTTAGTTCTTCTTCGCAATATTTATGTAGGCGTAACTCCTTGGCACAAATATCCTTGATTCTATTACCGGAGGGAACTTCTTGGGTAGCCATACTTTTGATTCTTATAATGCTATGATAGATTTGTTTGGCTCACCCCCTCTTTTGGTTAATGGAACTGTATTAACTTTGGAGCATGTAATGCAAAGGCTTGAAATTATTGAAACTAAGGTTGCTACCGTAGAGTTAATTAAAAAATTGGATAAAAAGATCCACAACCGAATCGCTCTATATGGATCTAAAGTAGGAGTCACTTTGAAAAATATTAAAGAGAAGGAACCCACAGTTAATGAGAAAAACAATCATGATTCCACTAGGATCGATAAACTTGAGGATATTATTACCAACATGGGAACCGCTTTTTCTTCCATAAAGAATACTCCAAGTCCTCCCACTAAAATTGCCAAGCTTATGTATGTTCCTAAAAATAAGGGTGAATCCTCTAAGGAAACCGCGGATCTCAAATCTATAAGTATTCATCCCAATCTTTTTGCTATCATTAAGGAACCATTCGTTAAAAATGAATTTTTCGATCTCATGCCTAAAAGTTTGATAATCAATAAAAAGAAAGAAATTCCAAAAGATGGTAGATGCCTCATTGAAGAATTGCCTACCAAATATGGCAATACCTAGATCTATCCTTGTTTTTTATGCCTAGCTAGGGGCGTTAAACGATAGCGCTTCTTGGGAGGCAACCCAATTTTATTTTTATTCCTTGCTTTTTGCTCCTGCATAGTAATAAATAATTTATTTAGCCTCTGTTTATATTGTGTTTTTTGTGTTTAATTAGTGTTTGTGCCAAGTAGAACCGTTGGGAAGACTTGGGGAAAGTCTTGTTTATCTTGCTGTAAAAAACAGAAACATTAGCGCTCACGAGAACTGCTGCCATTTTTATTTGGAAAGTGATATTTTGTTAATTATTTTTGCAGATTATTAATAGATAAATTCCTCACGTCCAGAATTTTATGTTAGAATTTTTGGGGTTCCCGATCTTTCGCTAGCTATAGATTACTACAGACTGTTCTATTTTTTGACAGATTCTGTTTTTCGTGTGTTGTTTGCTTATTTTGATGAATCTATGGCTAGTAAAATAGTTTATAAACCATAGAGTAGTTGGAATACAGTAGGTTTAACACCAATATAAATAAAGAATGAGTTCATTACAGTACCTTGAAGTGGTCTTTTGTTTTCTTTCGCTAATGGAGCTCACGAGATTTGCTACTTTGAGTTTTGTGTAGTGAAGTTTTCAAGTTTTGGGTAAAGATTTGATGGATTATGGAACAAGGAGCGGCAAGAGCCTAAGCTTGAGGATACCCATGGCACCCCCAAGATAATCTAAGGACACCTAAAAGCTAAAGCTTGGGGATGCCCCGGAAGGCATCCCCTCTTTTCGTCTACTTATATCGGTAACTTTACTTGGAGTTATATTTTTATTCACCACATGATATGTGTTTTGCTTGGAGCGTCTTGTATGATTTGAGTCTTTGCTTTTTAGTTTACCACAATCATCCTTGCTGTACACTCCTTTTGAGAGAGCCATACATGATTTGGAATATGTTAGAATACTCTATGTGCTTCGCTTATATCTTTTGAGTTATATAGTTTTGCTCTAGTACTTCACGTATATCTTTTAGAGCATGGTGGTGGATTTGTTTTATAGAAAATATTGAACTCTCATGCTTCACTTAGATTATTTTGAGAATCTTAAATAGTATGGTAATTTGCTTAAATAATCCTAATATGCTAGGTATTCAAGTTTAGTAAAAAATTTTCCTAGGAGTGTTTTGAATGCTAAGAGAAGTTTGATGCTTGATGATTGTTTTGAGATATGGAGGTAATAATATCAAAGTCGTGCTAGTTGAGTAGTTGTGAATTTGAGAAGTGCTTGTGTCGAAGTTTGCAAGTCCCGTAGCATGCACGTATGGTAAACATATGTAACAAATTTGAAACATGGGGTGTTCTTTGATTGTCTTCCTTATGAGTGGCGGTCGGGGACGAGCGATGGTCTTTTCCTACCTATCTATCCCCCTAGGAGCAAGCGCGTAGTGCCGAGGTTTTTGATGACTTGTAGATTTTTGCAATAAGTATGTGAATTCTTTATGACTAATGTTGAGTCCATGGATTATACGCACTCTCACCCTTCCATCATTCCTAGCCTCTTCGGTACCGTGCATTGCCCTTTCTCATATTGAGAGTTGGTGCAAACTTCGCCGGTGCATCCAAACCCCGTGATATTATGTGCTCTTTCACACATAAACCTCCTTATATCTTCCTCAAAACAGCCACCACACCTACCTATTATCGCATTTCCATAGCCATTCCGAAATATATTGCCATGCAACTTTCCACCATTCCGTTTATCATGACACATTCATCATTGTCATATTACTTAGCATAATCATGTAGTTGACATAGTGTTTGTGGCAAAGCCACCGTTCACAATTCTTTCATACATGTCACTCTTGGTTCATTGCATATCCCGGTACACCGCCGGAGGCATTCATATAGAGTCATCTTTTGTTCTAGCATCGAGTTGTAATCATTGAGTTGTAAATAAATAGAAGTGTGATGATCATCATTTTCTAGAGCATTGTCCCAAGTGAGGAAAAAAAGAGAAAGGCCATATAAAAAGAGAAAGGCCTAAATAAATAAATAAATAATGAGAGAAAAAGAGAGAAGGAACAATGTTACTATCCTTTCCCACACTTGTGCTTCAAAGTAGCACCATAATCTTCATGATAGAGAGTCTTTTGTTTTGTCACTTTCATATACTAGTGGGAATTTTCATTATAGAACTTGGCTTGTATATTCCAACAATGGGCCTCCTCAAGTGCCCTAGGTCTTCGTGAGCAAGCAAGTTGGATGCACACCCACTTAGATTCTTTTGTTGAGCTTTCATACATTTATAGCTCTAGTGCATCCGTTGCATGGCAATCCCTACTCCTTGCATTAACATCAATCGGTGGGCATCTCCATAGCCCATCGATTAGCCTTGTTGATGAGAGACTTTCTCCTTTTTTGTCTTCTCCACATAACCCCCTCATCATATTCTATTCCACCCATAGTGCTATGTCCGTGGCTCGCGCTCATATATTGCGTGAAAGTTTATAGGTTTGAGATTGCTAAGGTATGAAACAATTGCTTGGCTTGTCATCGGGGTTGTCCATGATGAGAGCATTCTTGTGTGACGAAAATGGAGCATGACTAAACTATATGATTTTGTAGGGATGAACTTTCTTTGGCCATGTTATTTTGAGAACACATAATTGCTTAGTTAGTATGCTTGAAGTATTATTATTTTTATGTCAATATGAACTTTTGTCTTGAATCTTTCGGATCTGAATATTCATACCACAATTAAGAAGAATTACACTAAAATCATGCCAAGTAGCACTCCGCATCAAAAATTTTGTTTTTATCATTTACCTGCTCGAGGACGAGTAGAAATTAAGCTTGGGGATGCTTGATACGTCTCCAACATATCTATAATTTTTTATTGCTTCATGCTATATTATATACTGTTTTGGACATTATTGGGCTTTATTATCCACTTTTATATTATTTGTGGGACTAATCGACTAGCCGGAGGCCCAACCCAGAATTGCTGTTTTTTTTTTGCCTATTTTAGGGTTTCAAAGAAAAGGAATATCAATCGGAGTCCAAATGTTGTCCAAACGGAATGAAACCTTCGGGAACGTGATTTTCTCAACGAACAAGACCCAGGAGACTTGGACCCTACGTCAAGAAACAAAAGAGGAGGCCATGAGGTAGGGGGCGCGCCTCCCCCCAGGCACGCCCTCCACCCTTGTGGACCCCCTGTTGCTCCACCGACGTACTCCTTCCTCCTATATATACCTACGTACCCCCAAACGACCAGATACGGAGCCAAAACCCAATTCCACCGCCGCAACTTTCTGTATCCACGAGATCCCATCTTGGGGCCTGTTCCGAAGCTCCGCCGGAGGGGGCATCGATCACAGGGCTTCTACATCATCACCATAGCCCCTCCGATGAATTGTGAGTAGTTCACATCAGACCTACGGGTCCATAGTTATTAGCTAGATGGCTTCTTCTCTCTTTTTGGATCTCAATACAATGTTCTCCCCATCTCTTGTGGAGATCTATTCGATGTAATCTTCTTTTTGCGGTGTGTTTGTTGAGACCGATGAATTGTGCGTTTATGATCAAGTCTATCTATGAACAATATTTGAATATTCTCTGAATTCTTTTATGTATGATTGGTTATCTTTGCAAGTCTCTTCGAATTATTAGTTTCATTTGGCCTACTAGATTGATATTTCTTGCAATGGTCGAAGTGCTTAGCTTTGGGTTCAATCTTGTGGTGTCATGTCCCAGAGACAGTAGGGGCATCAAGGCACGTATTGTATTGTTGCCATCGAGGATAACAAGACGGGGTTTGCATCATATTGCATGAGTTTATCCCTCTACATCATGTCATCTTGCTTAAGGCGTTACTCTGTTTTCATTAACTTAATATTCTAGATGCATGCTGGATAGCAGTCGATAAGTGGAGTAATAGTAGTAGATGCAGGCAGGAGTCGGTCTAATTGTCTCGGGCGTGATGCCTATATACATGATCATACCTAGATATTCTCAAAACTATGCTCAATTCTATCAATTGCTCAACACTAATTCGTTCACCCACCAAAGAATACCTATGCTCTTGGGAGAAGCGACTACTGAAACCTATGGCCGCCGGGTCTATCTTCATCATATTAATCTTCCAATACTTAGTTATTTCCTTTGCTTTTATTTTACTTTGCATCTTTATCATAAAAATACCAAAAATATTATCTTATCATATCTATCAGATCACACTCTCGTAAGTGGCCGTGTAGGGATTGACAACCCCTTATCGCGTTGGTTCCTTGGATTTATTTGTTTTGTGCAGGTACGAGGGACTCGCGCGTAGCCTCCTACTGGATTGATACCTTGGTTCTCAAAAACTAAGGGAAATACTTACGCTACTTTGCTGCATCATCCCTTCCTCTTCGGTAAAAACCAACGCAGTTCTCAAGAGCTAGCAAGAAGGATTTCTGGCGCCGTTGCCGGGGAGTCTACGCAAAAGTCAATATACCAAGTACCCATCACAATCCTTATCTCCCGCATTACATTATTTGCCATTTGCCTCTCGTTTTCCTCTCCCCCACTTCACCCTTGCCGTTTTATTTGCCCTCTCTCTCTATCCTCCCTCTCTTTCTCTATTTGCCTCTTTTTGCCTGCTTGCTTTTTTTTGCTTGTGTGTTAGTCCATTTGCTCGTCGTTATGGCTAGTCCCGTCCCTTATCTTCTCCGTTGTCCCCCAAGAATGAAATTCTATATTTTAAGCAAAGGGAGGGAGAAAATCTAAAAGAACCTTGGTATAGAATTTGCAATGCTCAAAATAGATCTACCAGGAAGCAATCTACTTCCGTTCTTCTTTGCAATTTTTATGTAGGCGTAACTCCTTGGCACGGATATATCCTTGATACTATTACCGGAGGGAACTTCTTGGGTAGCCATACTTTTGATTCTTATAATGCTATGATAGATTTTTTTGGCTCACCCCCTCTTTTGGTTAATGGAACTGTATTAACTTTGGAGCATGTAATGCAAAGGCTCGAAATTATTGAAAATAATGTTGCTACCGTAGAGTTAATTGAAAATTTGGATAAAAAGATCCACAACCGAATCTCTCTATATGGATCTAAAGTAGGAGTCACTTTGAAAAATATTAAAGAGAAGGAACCCATAGTTAATGAGAAAATAAATCATGATTCCACTAGGATCGATAAACTTGAGGATATTATTACCAACTTGGGAACTGCTTTTTCTTCCTAAAGAATACTCCAAGTCCTCCCACTAAAATTTCCAAGCTTATGTATGTTCCTAAAAATAAGGGTGAATCCTCTAAGGAAACCGCGGATCTCAAATCAATAAGTATTCATCCCAATCTTTTTGCTATCATTAAGGAACCATTCGTTAAAAATGAATTTTTCGATCTTGTGCCTAAAAGTTTGATAATAAATAAAAAGTAAGAAATTCCTAAGGATTGTAGATGCCTCATTGAAGAATTGCCTACCAAATATGGCAATACCTAGATCTATCCTTGCTTTTTATGCCTAGCTAGGGGCGTTAAACGATAGCGCTTGTTGGGAGGCAACCCAATTTTATTTTTATTCCTTGCTTTTTCCTCCTGTTTAGTAATAAATAATTTATTTAGCCTCTGTTTGGATTGTGTTTAATTAGTGTTTGTGCCAAGTAGAACCGTTGGGAAGACTTGGGGAAAGTCTTGTTTATCTTGCTGTAAAAAATAGAAACTTTAGCGCTACCGAGAACTGCTGCCATTTTTATTTGGAAAGTGTTATTTAGTTAATTCTTTTTGCAGATGATTAATAGATATATTCCTCACGTCCAGAAATTTATTTTAGAATTTTTGGGGTTCAAGATCTAGCGCTAGCTACATATTACTACAGAGTATTCTGTTTTTGACAGATTCTGTTTTTCGTGTATTGTTTGCTTATTTTGATGAATCTATGGCTAGTAAAATAGTTTATAAACCATAGAGAAGTTGGAATACAGTAGGTTTAACACCAATATAAATAAAGAATGAGTTCATTACAGTACCTTGAAGTGGTCTTTTGTTTTCTTTCGCTAATGGAGCTCACGAGATTTTCTACTTTGAGTTTTGTGTTGTGAAGTTTTAAAGTTTTGGGTAAAGATTTGATGGATTATGGAACAAGGAGTGGCAAGAGCCTAAGCTTGCGGATTCCCATGGCACCCCCAAGATAATCTAAGGACACCTAAAAGCTAAAGCTTGGGGATGCCCCGGAAGGCATCCCCTCTTTTCGTCTACTTCTATCGGTAACTTTACTTGGAGCTATATTTTTATTCACCGCATGATATGTGTTTTGCTTGGAGCGTCTTGCATGATTTGAGTCTTTGCTTTTTAGTTTACCACAATCATCCTCGCTGTACACACCTTTTGAGAGAGCCATACATGATTTGGAATTTGTTAGAATATTCTATGTGCTTCGCTTATATCTTTTGAGTTATATAGTTTTGCTCTAGTACTTCACGTATATCTTTTAGAGCACGATGGTGGATTTGTTTTATAGAAACTATTGATATCTCATGCTTCACTTAGATTATTATGAGAATCTTAAATAGCATGGCAATTTGCTTAAATAATCCTAATATGCTAGGTATTCAAGATTAGTAATTTTTTCCCTAGGAGTGTTTTGAATACTAAGAGAAGTTTGATGCTTGATGATTGTTTTGAGATATGGAGGTAATAATATCAAAGTCGTGCATTTGTTTTCATTATATTTATTGTTTCTTCCCCCTCTTCTCTCGCTAGACACCGAGACCGACGCTGCTGCTACCCAGTTCGACTATGGTGTTGACGACCCCTCTCTCTTGCCAGAGCAACCAGGCAAGCCCCCCCTTTGATCACCAGATATCGCCTATTCTCTATACTGCTTGCATTAGAGTAGTGTACCATGTTACTGTTTTCCGTTATTCCTATCCTGATGCATAGCCTGTCCTTGCTACTACTGTTGTTACCATTACCTGCTATCCTACTGCTTAGTATAGGATGCTATTGTTTCATCAGTGGCCCTACACTCTTGTCCGTCTGCCATGCTATACTATTGGGCCGTGATCACTTCGGGAGGTGATCACGGGCATATACTATATACTTTACGCAGTTATATTACCTGTGGTACTGTTCGGAGTTGGGGGCTGAAGGGGCAGGTGGCTCCATCCCGGTAGAGGTGGGCCTGGGTTCCCGACGGCCCCCGACTGTTACTTTGTGGCGGAGCGACAGGGCAGGTTGAGACCACCTAGGAGAGAGGTGGGCCTGGCCCTGGTCGTTGTTCGCGGATACTTAACACGTTTAACGAGATCTTGGTATTTGATCTGAGTCTGGCTACTGGCATATACGCACTAACCATCTACGCGGGGACAGTTATGGGCACTCGACGTCGTGGTATCAGCCGAAGCCTTCGTGACGTCAGCGACTGAGTGGCGCGCGCTGGATTGGACCGTAAGCCTGCTCTTGTATTAAGGGGGCTAGTTCTGCTTCCGGCCGCGTACGCAACGTGCAGGTGTGCAATGGGCGATGGGCCCAGACCCCTGCGCCATAGGATTAGACCGGCGTGCTGACCTCTTTGTTGTGCCTAGGTAAGGCTGCGACGTGTTGATCTTCCGAGGCCGGGCATGACCCAGGAAAGTGTGTCCGGCCAAATGGGATCGAGCGTGTTGGGTTATGTGGTGCACCCCTGCAGGAAAGTTAATCTATTCGAATAGCCGTGATCTTCGGTAACAGGACGACTTGGAGTTGTACCTTGACCTTATGACAACTAGAACCGGATACTTAATAAAACACACCCTTCCAAGTGCCAGATACAACCGGTGGTCGCTCTCTCACAGGGCGACAAGGGGAGGATCATCGGTTAGGATTATGCTATGCGATGCTACTTGGAGGACTTCAGTCTACTCTCTTCTACATGCTGCAAGATGGAGGCTGCCAGAAGCGTAGTCTTCGACAAGACTAACTATCCCCCTCTTATTCTGGCATTCTGCAGTTCAGTCCTCATATGATACCCTTATTCCATTTGATACCAATGCATACATATGTAGTGTAGCTCCTTGCTTGAGAGTACTTTGGATGAGTACTCACGGTTGCTTTCTCCTTCTTTTCCATCTATCCCTTCTACCTGGTTGTCGCAACCAGATGTTGGAGCCCAGGATCCAGACGCCACCGTCGACGACGACTCCTACTACACCGGAGGTGCCTACTACTACGTGCTGCCCGCTGGCGACGACCAGGAGTAGTTTAGGAGGATCCCAGACAGGAGGCCTGCGTCTCTTTCGATCTGTATCCCAGTTTGTGCTAGCCTTCTTAAGGCAAACTTGTTTAACTTATGTCTGTACTCAGATATTGTTGCTTCTGTCGGATTCGCGGGTTCCGGCAGACCCTTAAGGTTCGAAAGAACTGCACATGAGACACAAGATTTATACTGGTTCGGGCCACCATTGTGGTGTAATACCCTACTCCAGTGTGTGGTGGATGGATTGCCTCCTGAGGCTGGTGACGATGAACGATACAAGGAAGAACAGCCTCGCGAGGGTCTGTTCTTGGCTGGGGTGATGAAGTGCTAGGGGGAGTTCAGTCACTTCTCTCTCTCTCTCTCTTTTCCAGATGCCTCTACCCTGGGGGTGGCTAGTCCTATTTATAGTGGCCCTGGTCCTCTTCCAAATATTGAGCGGGAAGGGAGCCAACAATGGCGGGCTAATTTGAAGGGGGACATCTAGTACACTTATCCTGACTAAAGTTGGTCTTCGTCTGCCAAAGGCTTTGTGGTGACGCCATGCTGGGCTCCATGGTGACCTCCGTCTCGTAGTCCGCCTGGTCTTGGTCTCGTTGCACCAAAATGGCAACCTTTGCCTGATGCCTCGGTACTCCGCGGCTGCGCTTGCCCCCTTTGCACCAAAGAGGAAAGAAGGACGCTGCGCGCGCTGGCGCCCGCCAGGCATCCTGAGTCGTCATGGCTTGCGTCATGTGCACCTCGCGAGGTACCCCGCCTTGATATCTCTGCCTCCTTGCGAGCCAGCCTGATGAGGCTGCGCCTGAGGATGCGCCATGTCGTCCGCCTCGCGAGGCTTGGCCCCTCGCGAGGGTCTTGAGTCTTGTGCTGATGAAGATGGGCCATGTTGGGCCCCCGTTTGAGCCACGCCGCAGGCCGCAGGCAGGCAAGTCTGGGGACCCCCGTTCCCAGAACGCCGACAGTAGCCCCCGGGCCCAAGGCGCGCATGGACTTGGCCGTGCCGAGAGGCGAAAGGGCAAGGGCGAAGCGCCGCGGGTCCTAACAGCCTGCGGCCTTGGGCGCCGCGTGGCGGTCGATTGGACGTGGGCGTCTCCACTTCCCCACGACGCCTCGATGATCGCGCGAGTTGGACAAGTCCCTGCATGCAGATCGTGTCATGATTACCTGTGATCGTGGAGGCTGGCGGTTGGCCTTGCCGGCTATAAGTACGGTACGGCGCGTGCCCTTCCAGTCCATCTCTCCCTGTTTTCTCCTTTGCCCCAGTTCTTGCTCCGTCTTGGTGTGATGGCTCCAATTCGTCGGTTCTCTGCAGCGGAGAAGGGAAAGGCTCCTCGAGAGGGGCCGGACCCGCTCCCGCCGAAGAAGTGACTCGCCCTTTGCAGCCGGGACGAGGAGGACCGTCAGGGGGTGGCGAGGCCCTGGCGCGAGCGGGCTCCGCCGGGGTTCCCGCTTCCCTTGTATGCCCACGTCGAGGGCCTCGAAGGTGTCGATGCTGATCCTCGCGGTCTGCGCCGTCGTCGGCGCCGTCGGGTCATGAAGGCGTGGTTTGTTCCTCCTGGAGTCCATGCCGAGGGCTCCTCCCATGAGTCCGTGCTCCACGTCGCCATTCCTCTCCAGTCCTGGATCCGTCTGCCTCCCTTCTTCGCCTCCATCGTTCCTCCAGGAGGGCCCCTGGAGCTCTGGCTGCAGCACGCCGACTGTAGCGCCCTTGCGACCGAGGCTGAGGTCGTGGTCGCTGCCCCGGGCGAGGTCTACATGTCCTGCAGCTGGAGAGAGATCGCCCGGGTCTGCAGGGAAAGGGGCATCTTCGTGGTCCACTTGGAGTATGATGGCGCTGCGGTGATGTTCTTCAAGGTCTTCGACTCGAACGGGCGCCGGCTGGAGTGTTGCCCTGGGAGAGGTGGCCAGGACCTTGCCCTGGGGAGGGCTAGGTCCATCGACCGCTCCCTTGGCGGGGGCGCCGGAGGGTCCAGCGGCTCCAGCGAAATCTTCGCGACTCCGGAGACGAGCGACGACAGCTACGAGCCCCCGAGCCGGCGCCGCTCCCGGAGCAGGGCGGGCTCGTCAGGCCGCCGCCGACCCTGATCTGGATGGGGTTGGCGCCGGCGCCTGACGGTCCACTCTTGATGATGGCATCTTTCGCAGGAGCTCGTGTAGTTAGCATCCCTTAGGATCCGTTCCCTGCGAGGAATCAAAATGCGCCCCACGGGGGCTTGTAAGGTGCCTGTAGTCCCGTTTGTTAATACATAACTTTTGGTATGAATCCGTGTGAGTTGCTGATTCCGTTGTAGTTTAGTCTTCCCTTTCGCACCTCGCGAGGCTTGGTGCTCTGCGTCGACAGGTCCCAGTCCCAAGGCGGCGTCAGCCGTCGTTGGTATGCCAGGTCGCGATGCCGTGGTCAAGGCCAGGAGGTGAGCGACCCGGGGTCCGGTAAGAGCCCCTGAGTCGCGATGCTCAGGAGGTCCCCTTTGGCGCCCAAGCAGTCGTCGTTTGGTGAGAAAGGGAAGCAACGTCGCTAGGACGGAATTGCTTTAGGTGCGGGGGCAGTGCCATGGTAGCCAGTGCTTTGGGGCGGTGACTTATCTCGAGAGTCGGGGATTATTCCTAGTGTTCCGTCAGGTCCGCACGTAGGTAGGAGCGGAGTCGCTCGGCAAGGTCCTCGCGAGCCCCTTCTCCCTCACCTCTGCTCCCCTTTCTGCTCTACGTCCTCGGGTCCCGGCCCTCGAGCTGGTCTCAGCCGTCGCTGGTATGCCAGGTCGCGATGCCGTGGACAAGGCCAGAGGGTGAGGGCTGGAGAGCCAGTATGAGCCCTGAGTCACAATGCTCAGGCACCCCCCCTTTAACGTGCAAGCGGTTCGCGCGGGTGAGGGTGAAGGGGACCTCGTGAGGGCCTTGGCCAGCGCGGTTCCCTCCAAGGATCTTGCAGATTCATCATAGAAAGAAGATGAGGTTGCCATGGCAATCATCAGTCGATCGTTAGTTGCTCAAGAGTTTGCTTGGTTGAAGCAGGTGAGGTGTATCTGGGCACCCGTGAGCCGACGCGGGACTCACGAGGCCCTACCTCTAGGCGGGTTGCGCCTGGCACTGGGCCGTATCTTGAGGTGCGTTCCTGCAAAATTTGGTTAGATGCCGGCACTCTACGTCCTCGGGTCCCGGCCCTCGAGCTTGTCTCAGCCGTCGCTGGTATGCCAGGTCGCGATGCCGTGGACAAGGCCAGTGGGTGAGGGCTGGAGAGCCAGTAAGAGCCCTGAGTCGCGATGCTCAGGCACCCCCCCTTTAACGTGCAAGTGGTCGACATGGAGAAGAAGGGATGCCGCGGACGGACATCAAGTAATCAAGCGTGATAGGCGAATGCATAGTTGGAAATAAACGCAAGGGAGATACACGCCGCTGGGCCTGGCCCGAGCGGCTTGGGGATGATGCAGCCCGAGGGGCGCCCCCAACAAGGCAAACTAACGACCGAGAAATAAAAGGGGATACATGCCGCAGGGACGGACCCACGCGGCCTGGGAGTGATGCAACCCTGGGAGGGCGCTCCCAGCTGGGAATGGAACTTGAAAGATGTCACCTGAGGATGTCGTCGACGTAGTGGTGTTGGTGCAGCAGACTCGATGGGCTGCAGAAGCCGATCCTCACGAGACCCCCAGGCCCTGGGGCCTCGGGAGGCTCCAGAGGCACTGGTGGCTCCTCGCGAGCTGTCTTCATCTCCGCCAGGGCCACGGAGCGCCTGTCTTCCCGAGCCTCTATGATGCCCCTCATGAGGCGCTGGCACGCCGCAGCCGTGCTCGGCAGGCCGTAAGGCATGCAAACATAGCTGTGGGGTGGACCTCCACAGCGCCCCACTCACGAGGGCCAGAGGCGCTCCGTTGTGGCGATCTGATTGAGCCCTGGTATGTTAACGCAGACGCGCAGCCCACCATCCCCGCCTGGATGTGGAGCCGTGGTTGGTGGACGACGGCAACCCCTCATGACCCTTGCCTCCTGTAGTTCTTGGATGGCCTTGTTAACAAATCCCTGTTGGTCTGACCTTCCTTGCTTGGCTCCTTCTCGAGGGAAACGTGCTTCGAAGCACGCCTCCACATGGTGCCCAAGCGCCTCCCTCATGACCCTGGCTAGGTCGGTGGCCCTCCAGGTGAGAGCCCCCGAGCCCTGCCTGAGGAGGGCGCCGGGCGCGCTTTCCTATGCGATGGAAGGAGGTTCCCCCTGGGCAGATGCGGGCCCAGAGGGGCCTACCTCCTGAGGGGATGAGCCTGACGACGTCTTCTTCTTCTTGGGGGTGGCCTCAGGAAGCCTCCTGCTTCTGCGGTCTGGGTCTTCTAGCGACGCGGCCTGAAAGGCTCGCTCCAGGGAACACACTGCGTCCTTCTCTTCACAGGGCACCGTGATGACGCCGCCACTTCCTGGCATCTTGAGGACGTTGTAGCCGTGGTGAGTCACAACCATGAACTTGGCCAGCGCTGGGTACCCGAGGATGGCGTTGTACGGCAGGCGGATGTGGGCGACGTCGAAGTTGATGAGCTCGGTGCGATAGTTGCTGCGGGCCCCGAAGGTGACAGGGAGGCGGACCTGCCCGATCGGGACTGTGGAACCGTCGGTGATTCCGGAGAAAGGCTTAGTTGGCTGAAGCTGGTCGTAGGGCACTTGGAGGTTGTTGAATGTTTCCACGGACAGGACGTTGAGCCCTGCCCCTCCGTTGATGAGGGTCTTGGTGACCAGCACGTTGCTGATGACTGGGGAGCAAAGCATCGGGAGGACTCCGGCCGTGGCTGCGCACTTGAGCTAGTCTGCTGAGCTGAACGTGATGGCGCACGCCGACCACCTAAAGGGGTGCATAGCTTCGAGCTTGGGGAGAACTGCATTCACTTCGCGGGCAAACTGCTTGAAGATACGTTGAGAGGCTGGGGCTTGAGCTCCGCCTAGGATGCAGGCGATTGCGCGCGGCTCTTGGAAGCCCCCAGCCCCCTCGTCTTGATGGCGGTCTTCGTTCCTCCTTGGCTGAGGCGGCAGCGGAGGTAGGCCTGCGTTGCCATGAGGGCGATCCTCACGAGGCTGATCCATCCAGTCCCCCTCGCGAGGCGGGTCCCGCCAGCGGTCCTCGCGAGGTTGGTCGCGCCACCCCTGGCGCAGGCCGCGATCCTCCCAGCATCCTGGGTTTCTTCCTCCTCCTCGGCCGTAGCCCCGGTCAGCACGGTCAGGGCGACGGCCGATCCTTCCTTCTCGCACGGCGCGGAGTTCTTGACATTCGTTGGTGTTGTGGGTGTGGAGGTCGTGGTACACGCAGTACCGGCTGTCTCTGGAGGGTTCGGGCAGATCCTTGCCCCGCTTGGTGTCTGGTTCCGCCGCGAGTACGGCAGCCCCCTTGCGCTTCACGTCCTTGGCCTTGGGCTTCTTCTCTTCTGGGTCTGCGGCAGGCAGCTCGAGGAGGGAGAGACGTCCCTCCTCAGCCCTGGCGCACTTGGTCGCCAAGTTGAACAGCTCCAGGGAGGTGCAGAGGTCTTCATGCATCGCCAGCTCCTCCTTCATCTTGACGCCGCGCACGCCATCGGAGAAAGCCGAGATAATGGCTTCCTCGGATACATTAGGGATCTTGAGGCGCTCGCTGTTGAAGCGCTGGATGTACTTTTGCAGGGTTTCTCCGAGTTGTTGCTTGATGCGGCGCATGTCGCTCACGGCGGGCGGCCGGTCGCGGGTACCCTGGAAGTTGGCGATGAAGCGGGTGCGCATCTGGTCCCAGGAGGAGATTGTGCCCAGAGCCAGATTCAGGAGCCAGGTGCGAGCTCCTTCCTTCAGCGCCATGGGGAACCAATTCGCCATGACCTTCTCGTCCCCGTTGGCAGCCTCAATGCCCATCTCATAGAGCTAGAGAAACTCTGCGGGATCAGTTGTGCCGTCGTAGCGAGGAGACATGTCTGGCTAGAACTTGTCGGGCCATGCGACGCTGCGCAGCTCGATGGTGTAGGTGCGGCAGCCTGCGGTGGCCACGAAAGGCTTCGGTTGGTGGAGAGCTCGGTCTTGAGGGTCCCCACGCGCTGCGGCTTGGAGCAGAGCGGGGTCTTGGCGTGCCGGAGCTGGAGCGGGGAGTGCCCGAGCAGCTCCTTGCGGGCGAGGGACTTCTTGGCAGCTCCGTTCTTGCTGTTCCGGCGCCTAGCGGAGCGGGTTCCGCCCAGGGGCCGCGCGCCTTGGAGCCATGGCATCTTCTTGGAGAGGAGGCGGCTGGTACGCCCCCGGAACTTCATTGCCCGCGCGGGGCGGAGTGCGGCGTAGCGGAGCGGACGGCGCAGGAGAGCCCCCTGCGGCACGGACGAGCTCGGAGACGCGGTCGAGCCACTCCTCGTAGATGTCGTCGACGGGGCGGTAGCGCAGGAGTTCGTTTGCCGCGATGAGCGCAGCTCGAGCCTCCAAGGGTGCGCGGAGCGCGCGGGACGAAGAGCCGGCTGGGGCGAGTGATGGAGTAGTGGTGCGGCCGTCTTGCCGCACGGACGGGTGCTGAGACGATGCCTGCTGCTCGCCCCCCGCCGGGCCGGTGGCGGCGTTGACGGCGGGCGACGAGGAACGACGAGGACGCCCACTGACGGGGGCCGTCTGGGCGACGCGAGAAGCGATGGCGGCCCGGCGCTCGGCGAGGGCCTGACGAGCGTCGGACATGGATGCGACGGTCGGAGGAGAGCGGAGCGGCGGGAGGCAGATTCCGGCACACCCCTACCTGGCACGCCAAATGTCGGATTCACGGGTTCCGGCAGACCCTTAAGGTTCGAACACTAGGATGCGCGCAGAAATCACGTCTCCTACCTCCCCGTCTCGCAAAGATCTAAACTACTAAAAGAACTACACATGAGACACAAGATTTATACTGGTTCGGGCCACCATTGTGGTGTAATACCCTACTCCAGTGTGTGGTGGATGGATTGCCTCCTGAGGCTGGTGATGATGAACGATACAAGGAAGAACAGCCTCGCGAGGGTCTGTTCTTGGCTGGGGTGATGAACTGCTAGGGGGAGTTCAGTCACTTCTCTCTCTCTCTCTCTCTCTCTCTCTCTCTCTTTTTCCAGATGCCTCTACCCTGGGGGTGGCTAGTCCTATTTATAGTGTCCCTGGTCCTCTTCCAAATATTGAGCGGGAAGGGAGCCAACAATGGCGGGCTAATTTGAAGGGGGACATCTAGTACACTTATCCTGACTAAAGTTGGTCTTCGTCTACCAAAGGCTCTGTGGCGACGCCGTGCTGGGCTCCATGATGACCTCCATCTCGTAGTTCGCCTGGTCTTGGTCTCGTTGCACTGAAATGGCAACCTTTGCCTGATGCCTCGGTACTCCGCGGCTGCGCTTCCCCCCTTTGCACCAAAGAGGAAAGAAGGACGCTACGCGCGCTGGCGCCCGGCGGGTATCCTGAGTCGTCATGGCTTGCGTCATGTGCACCTCGCGAGGTACCCCGCCTTGATATCTCCGCCTCCTCGCGAGCCAGCCTGATGAGGCTGCGCCTGAGGATGCGCCATGTCGTCCACCTCGCGAGGCTTGGCCCCTCGCGAGGGTCTTGAGTCTTGTGCTGATGAAGATGGGCCATGTTGGGCCCCCGTTTGAGCCACGCCGCAGGCCGCAGGCACGCAAGTCTGGGGACCCCCGTTCCCAGAACGCTGACAGCTTCCGCTGACTCGTCTATGATCGAGCTCTTGTATTCGAGCCCTCGAGGCCCCTGGCTTGTAATATGATGCTTGTATGACTTATTTTATTTGTAGAGTTGTGTTGTGATATCTTCCCGTGAGTCCCTGATCTTGATCGTACACGTTTGCGTGTATGATTAGTGTACGGTCAAATCGGGGGCGTCACAAGTTGGTATCAGAGCCTACTGCCTGTAGGAATCCCCCTTCCACACTCCTTGGCCGAAGTTGAGTCTAGACATTTCAAATTTTTTTACTAACATGGTTGTGTGCCTTACGGGCCCACGTCGCCATCTGGGTGGTATTAGGATCTTTTACTCCTCGATCCTTACTCTGGGACTCTGAACTCTCTTCTACTCGGGTTAAATGATTTTTCTAAAATCTAACTTTAGGTTCTCGAAAATACTTCTCCCGGAGAGCCCCTTCACTCCAGATGATCGCCTACTACATCAGAGGATTCAGAAGATACTCTCCGAAGTTATCCTGAGAACGCGTGCTCATTGCGTTTGCAATTACCTTCCACTGTCAACCCCTATAGATAGCTACATGCACTTGTCATTCTTACTTTTATTTCCAGTTGATCTTGTTATTACAAGATACCCCGAAATTCTCTATTGTTCCGAGAATACTTCGTGCCACTGCCTTGCAGTTCTTTGCCATGTGAATACCCATACGAATAGTTTCTCGCACTTATTGAGTATTCGCTCATCCATAGTTGTTTCAAGTATTTCACATCAGTCTTCGAAATACCATTCAATCTTCAGAAAATCCTCAACGGCCTGTTGTTATTGAAATTCGTGCTCGCTTGCATTATGGTTAATTTCATAAGTCTAGTAATGTTATTGGCATCCTTTGACACTATCATTTTGAGTCCGTTGATTCGACAAGTTGCGAAGGCTCGCAATCCTCAATCAGGTCCTAGAATTCATCCTTCCAGCTCAGACGTCATTTTAAACATGGGCTGGTTCTCGACCAATCAAATCGCCATCGATTGTACCCCTAAGCCTGCTCAGCTTATCCATCCTTAATCAGAGCGTTTGCTTCTGATCCCTTCATTTGGAAATCATAATTCCTTTGTATTTGAGCTATGAGTTAGTCAAATGTTTCTATAATCTGATATCCTTGCATTCTTCTTCCTGTAGTTGAGTACCGATGCTCACATCAGATCCCTTGTGGACCACCAGATCCTTTGTTGCATTTTATCCGACAGCGTCCTTCATATTCAATAAGCCTGTGAGCTTTTCCTCGGATACATAATGCCTTTGGTAAATTATATCCTCTGCTTTCTCAAGCATGCTCTACTATCGAGCTTGTGTTATTATTCTTGAAATTTGTGGTATATACTCCTAAGATGCCCCGATGGGTTGAACCTATGCCTTCCCCAAATGGTATGAACCCGAAAGTTCTCGCGAGTCATACTCTTCTGTTGTTTCCCCAGATAAAATTTCTACACTACAGCCTCATCAAATGCGAGAAGTAAAATGAAAGGTTATGCATTGAAGAAGTGGGAGTCGACCTTGAGCCTTTGCGTTCATGCCCATGGACCCGATGTGGAACTTTTCATCGAAGCTTCTTGTAAATGATAATAATCCCCTTGTTATAAGTTCGTCCTGTATCTATGTTTGGTCCTTTGCAATCATGGTTCCGACCATATTTTCTCCTTAATACCATTTCTCGGACAAGTTGAAGTACTTGTCTTGTGCAGATCATTGCACCTGTCCAACCTTTACTTTGATCTACTGTCGAGTATTACACTAAGATATCTTGATAATGTCATGGAACTACATAACTTCTTATGGGTTCTTCATTAACTGTTATTTCTCACCGATTCCAATTTTTCTGGGTTTTGGGTTGTCGTCAACCGAGAACACCGATATGTGAACCGATTCCGCATTCCGGTTCGATAACCCTAATTAATTTTCGTTGCTTATGAGTTTAATAATCCTTAAAGTCATTCCTAGCCTGATCGGCTATACCATTATTGGGCTAATTTTTAACTGTGCTACCTGGTCCTTCTTCACGGAGCACAAATTTTAAAAGTGAGCTAATCTTACGTCGATCTTCCTCGTCATATCATTTCTCCCTGAACAGCAAACTTGATTTCGAGTTTGTGTCATACCCATGGTTCCAATAACCTTTCGCTTCATCATTCCTTTGACTTGATGTCATCGTCGATCGATTACATCTTCGTGGAGCCTCTCGACTAAATTTGTCGTGGTCGTCAAACAACATTTTGATTCCTTCCAGAATATCAACCAAATGTATGATGACAGGTAACCATCCTTGTCCCTCGATGATCTGTGTTATCACCGACAACATTATTGCCTTCCCTCCAACACAAACTTGTTCGTGTTTTGTGTTATACCTGGAGACCCGTGCTATCCAGCAATTATTCTTCGATACTTTGGAGTATTACCATCTTTTATGTCAAGAATGTCGTGAGAATTTCACCACCTCCTAAGAATTCTTGATACAGGTAATACTTATCACCATCACCATTCTTTCTTGGTCCCCGTGTTGGATCTAACCGGGATACCAACCGGTGAACGGTGCTGTTTGGATTATGCCCTTCTAGCAACCCTATTGCTTTGAAGTTAATGGTCGAACGTTCATTCTTAGACTATTGATCACTGAATCACCATTCTAACATTTGATCATGCTACCTAAGGCCCTACTTTGGGCACCCTTTTCCACTAATGTTAAATTGTGTATGTTTTTCCTTGAGCATACATCATTATATCATTTGATCCGGCAAATGTTATCTCCTTGTTCACATAACTGTGGAAATACATCTTTTTGGATACCTCGTTGTATTATCGCTGAGTCCATCAGCCACCTCCTCATCCTCTCCTTGGCTTAATGATGAATCCCTTCATGTATCCAGAGTCTGACCTTTGATTGAAGACCATGCAATGCTATCTCGAAGCATGTCTGTGGTACTCTGATTTTTAGCAAGAACATTTGAAGCCCCGTGCTAAATGTTTCTTGCTCTATTGTCCAAACACTGTTGTATGGTTAATGTCATGAAATTTTTCTCCCCTTACCTAAAAAGTTTTCTACATTATATCCTGTCATGGATAATATGTTCTGCTTGTCATTGGGAAGAATATACCCTTGAAATATGTGTTTAAACACATTTTCCTTTCCATTGTTCTGTTTAAACCTGATAATCACTTTTCCTTTCCATTGGTTTGTTTAAACCTTCTTGTGATCTATATTGTATAAGCAGGTGTACAATTCTGTCAGCGAGACCCTGTTACTATTGTTGATGACATTCTGGTAGCTACTGATGGACGAGAACTTTGCCTATTGGTCCGCCTCGTTCAACGAGCAGGAAAATGGTTCTCTTCGTCCCTCGCCCTTGGTACCTACGTTGTTGCCGACATAATCGACAGGCCACCCTCTGACATACCTTGCTTGCAAGATCACGCAAGATGTCTCCGCCCTTCCTACTTTTAACCCACATGGTGGGCCCATAACCCACAGTTCCACAGGATTGAAACCTGACTCTCCTGTACAACCCTGTTTCTAATGTTTATTCCCCACGCTTGGCTTCGTATTTAATTCATGGGCCACCTTCCTAGTGCTCTATTCTGGTGTTAGACGCAATACGTACTCTCGCTGCTCTGAGCCCCTGTCTCACTCTGGTTCAGACTTCGAGCAACCATCTATCCTCTTGGAACCTATTATGGTACCTTCGTACCTTACTCTCGATGTATTTTATATGTTCAACTCAAGAGATAATCTTATGCTCATTCATGGGTTAACCCCCAGATTGTTTCCCTCATAAGCATTCTGTCGTAGCCGAGCTGTCCCTTACCTATTCGTAAGTACGTTGGAGTTCCCGAGAAAAGGACGACATCACCATGATGACCTGAAGCAGAGAAGTGAAGACAACAATGTAATGGATCGACCTCCTCGAGAAGAGTAACCAAGATCAACAAGACCCGTTAGAATTTCGCAACCTAATCCCTTCCCCGCACTTCCCCTCTTAAATCTCGGGACGAGATTTCTTGTAGTGGAGGAGATTTGTGACGCCCTGGTAATTAACCTACAGTGATCCTCTGCTAATGGCACGTCACCTCGTTTATAGTTGCTAATCTCGAGTTAGTTCGAAACCGATTCAAATTCAAATTCAAAAAATAGGCAAACAATAAAAGTTTTCAAATATTAAAACTAAAATGTTCGGGGTGAACCAAATATTGCATAGATAATTATGGGGGAAAACCACACATTTATAAAATGTTTAAATACTATGAGATGAATAAAACAGTAGCAAAAATGATTATTTGAATGACTTTTATAATTAATAAAATGTCAAACTAAGTTATTTGGGGTCTAGACTTTTTGTGACTATGGACTAAGTTGTAATACTAATTTAGATACTAAGTGTATATTTTACTAAAATAGAATGCAACTAAAATAAAGCAGTAAATAAAAATAGAAAACAGAAAATATGAAAAACAGAAAACAAAACTACGGAAAGAAAAGAAACAAAAAAAAAGCGAAGAAAGAAGGAAGGCCATGTGACCTGGGACAAGCCCAACCCGCACCCACTCATCTCCCTCCTCGCTACAGGAGCGGAGGGAGGTCGTGGCGGCCATCCGGCCACCATGGTCGCGACCTGTCTGCGTGCCGGCCATCCCGCGGTCATCCCAGTGGATAAGAGCATCCCCCGCACCCCCGAAACCCTAGCCCCACTCAGTTTTCCCCCATGCCTTCCTCTCTCGATCTAGATCTTGCCCGAACGTGCTCGCCGCCGTGCCATCGTCGTCGCAGCCAAGGTCGTCTTCGAGCCACACGAAGTTGTCCAGGAGGAGCGCCATCATCACCTTCATCGTCTACGCCCTCGGGTTCAAGCTGGGAAGCCATCAAGACTCGCCATCGGGTCGTCTTCCCGCCACGGCCGTCACATCTCGTTGATGAGTGTGATGCGTCCGGCCAGCCCCGCGCCTTCCGACCATGTCCACGGGCCTCCCCTGTGAGCTTCTCCTCCGACCTCCTCTTCCTCAACCTCGATCTGTCGCCGTAGTCGCCCGTACCCAACGAGGTCCCCATGGCTGGAGTTATGGTCTCCTGTGCCCTCGCTCGCACCTAGCCACACCCGCGCTCCGTTGACCGCGCCCTGGCCATACCTCGCGCGTGCGTCCGCCGCGCCCGCAGGCACCCGCGCGTCGCCGCGCTCGCCTAGCCCTGTCCTGCTGCTGTGTTGTTGATGCTCTTACGAGGCTGCTGCTTGCTTCTTGCTCTCCTCCTGCTACTGCCACGCTGCCGCCCGAAGCTCGTCTCGGCCGCGCGTGTGGTCGCTGCGCCCCCCACGCCACCCGTTGCTCCCGCGCTCGCCCTGCTGCTCCCTCTCCTTGCGCTGCTGATGCTGCTCGCGTACTGATGCGGCTGTGCGGATGAATCTGCTGCCGATGCGTACTGCTACTGAAGCTGTGTGCTGCTGCTTGCTCCTGACGTTTATTGCTACTAGTTGCTGCTGTCCACTTGCTGCCACCGCTCTTGGCCATGGCCGTCAAGGCCCATGTACATGGCCATGTTCTTGCCGTGTGTGTGCGTGAGTTGTGTGTATGGCTGGCTTTTGCCACAGCCATGTGTGGTCGGCTCTTTGCTAGCTCAGGGACTAATCCCCAGTTAAAACAAGCCCTTTTTGTTAGACTAATTTATATTAGGTTTAGTTTTAGTTGGACCTATGACAGCAAGGCCCCACGCCCCCTTTTCAAAAAAAAATAATAAAATAATAATTAATTAATTAATTAATTTAACGAATCTTGTTAATTAGCCTAACTTATTTAGTCTAATTAGTTAGTTAATTAACTGTTAACTAATTAAATAGACAATGACGATTGGGCCCCACTGCCCCTTTGACCAGTCAATCCGGTTAGAGTTGACTGTTGACCCTGTCGATGTCATGATGACGTCATGCTGATGCAATAACTCTATTTTAGTTTTTAAAATAATTACAGAAATTGTTTTAAAACCTCGAGTAATCATATAAAATAATCCGTAACTCGGATGAAAATACTTTGTACATGAAAGTTGCTTAGAACGACGAGACGAACCCAGATACGCAGCCCGTTCGTCCGCCACGCATCCCTAGCATAGCAAACTCGCAACTTTCCCCCTCCGGCTTATCTGCCCGAAAACGCGAAACACCGGGGATACTTTCCCGGATGTTTCCTCCCTTCACCGGTATCACCTCATACCGCGTTAGGGTACACCTAGCATCACGCTTTGTCATGTCATGCATCGTCTTGCATTTGTTTGCATTATATTTATTGTTTCTTCCCCCTCTTCTCTCGCTAGACATCGAGACCGACGCTGCTGCTATCCAGTTCGACTATGGTGTTGACGACCCCTCTCTCTTGCCAGAGCAACCAGGCAAGCCCCCCCTTTGATCACCAGATATCGCCTATTCTCTATACTGCTTGCATTAGAGTAGTGTAGCATGTTATTGTTTTTCGTTATTCCTATCCTGATGCATAGCCTGTCCTTACTACTACTGTTGTTACCATTACCTGCTATCCTACTGCTTAGTATAGGATGCTAGTGTTCCGTCAGTGGCCCTACACTCTTGTCCGTCTGCCATGCTATACTACTGGGCCGTGATCACTTCGGGAGGTGATCACGGGCATATACTATATACTTTACACAGTTACATTACCTGTGGTACTGTTCGGAGTTGGCGGCTGAAGGGGCAGGTGGCTCCATCCTGGTAGAGGTGGGCCTGGGTTCCCGACGGCCCCCGACTGTTACTTTGTGGCGGAGCGACAGGGCAGGTTGAGACCACCTAGGAGAGAGGTGGGCCTGGCCCTGGTCGGTGTTCGCGGATACTTAACACGTTTACCGAGATCTTGGTATTTGATCTGAGTCTGGCTACTGGCCTATACACACTAACCATCTACGCAGGGACAGTTATGGGCACTCGACGTCGTGGTATCAGCCAAAGCCTTCGTGACGTCAGCGACTGAGTGGCGCGCGCCGGATTGGACCGTAAGCCTGCTCTTGTATTAAGGGGGCTAGTTCTGCTTCCGGCCGCGTACGCAACGTGCAGGTGTGCAATGGGCGATGGGCCCAGACCCCTGCGCCATAGGATTTAGACCGGCGTGCCGACCTCTCTGTTGTGCCTAGGTAGGGCTGCGACGTGTTGATCTTCCGAGGCCGGACATGACCCAGGAAAGTGTGTCCGGCCAAATGGGATCGAGCGTGTTGGGTTATGTGGTGCACCCTTGCAGGGAAGTTAATCTATTCGAATAGCCGTGATCTTCGGTAACAGGACGACTTGGAGTTGTACCTTGACTTTATGACAACTAGAACCGGATACTTAATAAAACACACCCTTCCAAGTTCCAGATACAACCGGTGGTCGCTCTCTCACAGGGCGACAAGGGAGGATCATCGGTTAGGATTATGCTATGCGATGCTACTTGGAGGACTTCAGTCTACTCTCTTCTACATGCTGCAAGACGGAGGCTGCCAGAAGCGTAGTCTTCGACAAGACTAGCTATCCCCCTCTTATTCCGGCATTCTGTAGTTCAGTCCTCATATGATACCCTTATTCCATTTGATACCAATGCATACATATGTAGTGTAGCTCCTTGCTTGCGAGTACTTTGGATGAGTACTCACGGTTGCTTTCTCCTTCTTTTCCACCTATCCTTTCTACCTGGTTGTCGCAACCAGATGTTGGAGCCCAGGATCCAGACGCCACCGTCGACGACGACTCCTACCACACCGGAGGTGCCTACTACTACGTGCTGCCCGCTGTCGACGACCAGGAGTAGTTTAGGAGGATCCCAGACAGGAGGCCGGCGCCTCTTTCGATCTGTATCCCAGTTTGTGCTAGCCTTCTTAAGGCAAACTTGTTTAACTTATGTCTGTACTCAGATATTGTTGCTTCCGCTGACTCGTCTATGATCGAGCTCTTGTATTCGAGCCCTCGAGGCCCCTGGCTTGTAATATGATGCTTGTATGACTTATTTTATTTGTAGAGTTGTGTTGTGATATCTTCCCGTGAGTCCCTGATCTTGATCGTACACGTTTGCGTGTATGATTAGTGTACGGTCAAATCGGGGGCGTCACAGTATGTGAGTTCTTTATGACTAATGTTGAGTCCGTGGATTATACGCACTCTCACTCTTCCATAATTGCTAGCCTCTTCGGTACCGTGCATTGCCCGTTCTCACATTAAGAGTTGGTTCAAACTTCGCCGTTGCATCCAAACCCCGTGATATGATGCGCTCTTTCACACATAAACCTCCTTATATCTTCCTCAAAACAGCCACCATACCTATCTATTATGGCATTTCCATAGCCATTCCGAGATATATTGCCATGCAACTTTCCACCATTCCATTTATCATGACACATTCATCATTGTCATATTGCTTAGCATGATCATGTAGTTGACATAGTATTTGTGGCAAAGCCACCGTTCACAATTCTTTCATACATGTCACTTTTGGTTCATTGCATATCCCGGTACACCGCTGGAGGCATTCATATAGACTCATCTTTTGTTCTAGCATCGAGTTGTAATCATTGGATTGTAAATAAATAGAAGTGTGATGATCATCATTTTCTAGAGCATTGTCCCAAGTGAGGAAAAAAAAGAGAAAGGCCATATAAAAAAAGAGAAAGGCCTAAGTAAATAAATAAAAAATGAGAGAAAAAGAGAGAAGGGACAATGTTACTATTCTTTGCCACACTTGTGCTTCAAAGTAGCACCATAATCTTCATGATAGAGAGTCTTTTGTTTTGTCACTTTCATATACTAGTGGGAATTTTCATTATAGAACTTGGCTTGTATATTCCAACAATGGGCCTCCTCAAGTGCCCTAGGTCTTCGTGAGAAGCAAGTTGGATGCACACCCACTTAGTTTCTTTTGTTGAGCTTTCATACATTTATAGCTCTAGTGCATCCGTTGCATGGCAATCCCTACTCCTGGCATTAACATCAATCGGTGGGCATCTCCATAGCCCATTGATCAGCCTCGTTGATGTGAGACTTTCTCCTTTTTTGTCTTCTCCACATAACCCCCTCATCATATTCTATTCCACCCATAGTGCTATGTCCATAGCTCGCGCTCATATATTGCGTGAAAGTTTATAGGTCTGCGATTGCTAAGGTATAAAACAGTTGCTTGTCTTGTCATCAGGGTTGTGCATGATGAGAGCATTCTTGTGTGACGAAAATGGAGCGTGACTAAACTATACGATTTTGTAGGGATGAACTTTCTTTGGCCATGTTATTTTGAGAAGACATAATTGCTTAGTTGGTATGCTTGAAGTATTATTATTTTTATGTCAATATGAACTTTTGTCTTGAATCTTTTGGATCTGAATATTCATACCACAATTAAGAAGAATTACATTAAAATTATTCCAAGTAGCACTCCGCATCAAAAATTCTATTTTTATCATGTACCTACTCGAGGTCGAGTAGGAATTAAGCTTGGGGATGCTTGATACGTCTCCAACGTATCTATAATTTTTGATTGCTCCATGCTATATTATCTACTGTTTTGGACATTATTGGGCTTTATTATCCACTTTTATATTATTTTTGGGACTAACCTACTAACCGGAGGCCCAACCCAGAATTGCTGTTTTTTTGGCCTATTTTAGGGTTTCGAAGAAAAGGAGTATCAAACGGAGTCCAAACGGAATGAAACCTTCGGGGACGTCATTTTCTCAACGAGCAAGACCCAAGAGACTTGGACCCTACGTCAAGAAACAAAAGAGGAGGCCACGAGGTAGGGGGCGCGCCTACCCCCCCCCCCCAGGCGCGCCCTCCACCCTCGTGGGCCCCCTGTTGCTCCACCGACGTACTCCTTCCTCCTATATATACCTACGTACACCCAAACGATCAGATACGGAGCCAAAACCCTAATTCCACCGCCGCAACTTTTTGTATCCATGAGATCCCATCTTGGGGCCTGTTCCGGAGCTCCGCCGGAGGGGGCATCGATCACGGAGGGCTTCTACATCATCACCATAGCCCCTCCGATGAAGTGTGAGTAGTTCACTTCAGACCTACGGGTCCATAGTTATTAGCTAGATGGCTTCTTCTCTCTTTTTGATCTCAATACAATGTTCTCCCCCTCTCTTGTGGAGATCTATTCGATGTAATCTTCTTTTTGCGGTGTGTTTGTTGAGACCGATGAATTGTGGGTTTATGATCAAGTCTATCTATGAACAATATTTGAATCTTCTCTGAATTCTTTTATGTATGATTTGTTATCTTTGCAAGTCTCTTCGAATTATAAGTTTGGTTTGGCCTACTTGATTGATCTTTCTTGCAATGGGAGAAGTTCTTAGCTTTGGGTTCAATCTTGCGGTGTCCTTTCCCAGTGACAGTAGGGGCAGCAAGGCACGTATTGTATTGTTGCCATCGAGGATAACAAGATGGGGTTTTCATCATATTGCAAGAGTTTATCCCTCTACATCATGTCATCTTGCTTGAGGCATAACTCTGTTTTCATTAACTTAATACTCTAGATGCATGCTGGATAGCGGTCGATGAGTGGAGTAATAGTAGTAGATGCAGGCAGGAGTCGGTCTACTTGTCTCGGACGTGATGCCTATATACATGATCATGCCTAGATATTCTCATAACTATGCTCAATTCTGTCAATTGCTCAACAGTAATTCGTTCACCCACCGTAGAATACCTATGCTCTTGAGAGAAGCCACTAGTGAAACCTATGGCCCCCGGGTCTATCTTCATCATATTAATCTTCCAATACTTAGTTATTTCCTTTGCTTTTATTTTACTATGCATCTTTATCATAAAAATACTAAAAATATTATCATATCATATCTATCAGATCTCACTATCGTAAGTGGTCGTGTAGGGATTGACAACCCCTTATCGCGTTGGTTGCGAGGATTTATTTGTTTTGTGCAGGTACGAGGGACTCGCGCGTAGCCTTCTACTGGATTAGTACCTTGGTTCTCAAAAACTAAGGGAAATACTTACGCTACTTTGCTGCATCATCCCTTCTTCTTCGGGGAAAACCAACACCGTGCTCAAGAGGTAGCAAACTCCCACTTAGATAGACATCCCTCTAGTCATCTAAATGATCACGTGATCAATATCAACTAAACCATGTATGATCTGTTGGGGAACGTTGCAGAAAACAAAAAAATTTCCTACGGTTTCACCAAGATCCATCTATGAGTTCATCTAGCAACGAGTATTCAGATTGCATCTATATAACTTTGTAGATCGCGAGCAGAAGCGTTCACTAGAACGTGGATGATGGAGTCGTAATCGACGTGATTCAAATCACCGATGACCTAGCACCGAACGGATGGCACCTCCGCGTTCAACACACGTACGGAGCGGATGACGTCTCCTCCTTCTTGATCCAGCAAGGGGAAAGGAGAGGTTGATGAAGATCCAGCAGCACGACGGCGTGGTGGTGGATGCAGTCGTCACATGCAGCAGGGCTTCGCTGAGCGTCTGCGCGAGAGGGAGAGGTGTAGCAAGGGAGAGGGAGGCGCCAAGGATGCAGGGTGCGGCTGCCCCCTCCCTCCCCCTTTTTATATAGGCCCCCTAGGGGGGCGCCGGCCCTAGGAGATGGGATCTCCTAGGGGGGGCGGCGGCCAGGGCTGGAGTAGCCCCCAAGGCAAGGTGGGGCGCCCCCCCACCCCTAGGGTTCCAACCCTAGGCGCATGGGGTGGGCCTAAGGGGGAGCACCAGCCCACTATGGGCTGGTTCCCCTGCCCACTTTGGCCCATGGGGCCCTCCGGGATGGGTGGCCCCACCCGGTGGACCCCCGGGACCCTTCCCGTGGTCCCGGTACAATACCGGTGACCCCGAAACTTTCCCGTTGGCCGAAACAGCACTTCCTATATATTATTCTTTACCTCCGGACCATTCCGGAACTCCTCGTGACATCCGGGATCTCATCCGGGACTCCGAACAACTTTCGGATTATTGCATATTCATATCTTTACAACCCTAACGTCACCGAACCTTAAGTGTGTAGACCCTACAGGTTCGGGAGACATGTAGACATGACCGAGATTGCTCTCCGGTCAATAACCAACAGCGGGATCTGGATACCCATGTTGGCTCCCACATGCTCCTCGATGATCTCATCGGATGAACCATGATGTCGAGGATTCAAGCAAACCCGTATACAATTCCCTTTGTCAATCGGTATGTTACTTGCCCGAGATTCGATCGTCGGTATCCCAATACCTCGTTCAATCTCGTTACCGGCAAGTCACTTTACTCGTACCGTAATGCATGATCCCGTGACCAGACACTTGGTCACTTTGAGCTCATAATGATGATGCATTACCGAGTGGGCCCAGTGATACCTCTCCGTCATACGGAGTGACAAATCCCAGTCTTGATCCGTGTCAACCCAACAGACACTTTCGGAGATACCCGTAGTATACCTTTATGGTCACCCAGTTACGTTGTGACGTTTGGTACACCCAAAGCACTCCTATGGTATCCGGGAGTTACACGATCTCATGGTCTAAGGAAAAGATACTTGACATTGGAAAACTCTAGCAAACGAACTACACGATCTTGTGCTATGTTTAGGATTGGGTCTTGTTCATCACATCATTCTCCTAATGATGTGATCTCGTTATCAACGATATCCAATGTCCATAGTTAGGAAACCATGACTATCTGTTGATCAACGAGCTAGTCAACTAGAGGCTTACTAGGGACATGTTGGTGTCTATTATTCACACATGTATTACGATTTCCGGATAACACAATTATAGCATGAACAAAAGACAATTATCATGAACAAGGAAATATAATAATAATGCTTTTATTATTGCCTCTAGGGCATATTTCCAACAGTCTCCCACTTGCACTAGAGTCAATAATCTAGTTACATTGTGATGAATCGAACACCCATGGAATTCTGGTGTTGATCATGTTTTTCTCTAGGGAGAGGTTTAGTCAACGGATCTGCTACATTCAGGTCCGTATGTACTTTACAAATATCTATGTCTCAATCTTGAACATTTTCACGAATGGAGTTGAAGCGACGCTTGATGTGCCTTGTCTTCTTGTGAAACCTGGGCTCCTTGGCAAGTGCAATAGCTCCAGTGTTGTCACAGAAGAGCTTGATCGGCCCCGATGCATTGGGTATGACTCCTAGGTCGGTGATGAACTCCTTCACCCAAATTGCTTCATGTGCTGCCTCCGAGGCTGCCATGTACTCCGCTTCACATGTAGATCCCGCCACGACGCTCTGCTTGCAACTGCACCAGCTTACTGCCCCACCATTCAAAATATACATGTATCCGGTTTGTGACTTAGAGTCATCCAGATCCGTGTCGAAGCTAGCGTCGACGTAACCCTTTACGACGAGCTCTTCGTCACCTCCATAAACGAGAAACATTTCCTTAGTCCTTTTCAGGTACTTCAGGATATTCTTGACCGCTGTCCAGTGTTCCTTGCCGGGATTACTTTGGTACCTACCTACCAAACTTACGGCAAGGTTTACATCAGGTCTGGTACACAGCATGGCATACATAATAGAACCTATGGCTGAGGCATAGGGGATGACACTCATCTCTTCTATATCTTCTGTCGTGGTCGGACATTGAGCTGAGCTCAATTTCACACCTTGCAGCACAGGCAAGAACCCCTTCTTAGAGTGATCCATATTGAACTTCTTCAATATCTTATCAAGGTATGTGCTTTGTGAAAGACCTATGAGGCGTCTTGATCTATCTCTATAGATCTTGATGCCTAATATATAAGCAGCTTCTCCAAGGTCCTTCATTGAAAAACTCTTATTCAAGTAGGCCTTAATGCTGTCCAAGAGTTCTATATCATTTCCCATCAAAAGTATGTCATCTACATATAATATGAGAAATGCTACAGAGCTCCCACTCACTTTCTTGTAAACGCAGGCTTCTCCATAAGTCTGTGTAAACCCAAACGCTTTGATCATCTCATCAAAGCGAATGTTCCAACTCCGAGATGCTTGCACCAGCCCATAAATTGAGCGTTGGAGCTTGCACACCTTGTTAGCATTCTTAGGATCGACAAAACCTTCCGGCTGCATCATATACAATTCTTCCTTAAGGAAACCATTAAGGAATGCCGTTTTGACGTCCATTTGTCATATCTCATAATCGTAGAATGCGGCAATTGCTAACATGATTCGGATGGACTTTAGCTTCGCTACCGGTGAGAAAGTCTCATCGTAGTCAACCCCTTGAACTTGTCGATAACCCTTAGCGACAAGCCGAGCTTTATAGATGGTCACATTACCATCCGCGTCTGTCTTCTTCTTAAAGATCCATTTATTTTCTATGGCTCGCCGTTCAACGGGCAAGTCAATCAAAGTCCATACTTTGTTTTCATACATGGATCCTATCTCAGATTTCATGGCTTCTAGACATTTGTCAGAATCCGGGCCCACCATCGCTTCTTCATAGTTCGAAGGTTCACCGTTGTCTAACAATATGATTTCCAAGACAGGGTTGCCATACCACTCTGGTGCAGAACATGTCCTTGTGGACCTACGAATTTCAGTAGGAACTTGATCAGAAGTATCTTGATCATCATCATTAACTTCCTCTCTAGTCGGTGCAGGCACCTCAGGAACATTTTCTTGAGTTGTGCCTTTTTCCGGTTCAAGAGGTAATACTTCATCAAGTTCTACTTTCCTCCCACTCACTTCTTTCGAGAGAAACTCTTTCTCTAGAAAGGATCCATTCTTGGCAACAAAGATCTTGCCTTCGGATCTGAGGTAGAAGGTATACCCAATAGTTTCTTTAGGGTATCCTATGAAGACGCATTTTCCAACTTGGGTTCGAGCTTTTCAGGTTGAAGCTTCTTGACATAAGCATCGCATCCCCAAACTTTTAGAAACGACAGCTTAGGTTTCTTCCCAAACCATAATTCATACGGTGTCGTCTCAACGGATTTCGACGGAGCCCTATTTAAAATGAATGCGGTAGTCTCTAAAGCATAGCCCCAAAAAGATAGCGGTAAATCAGTAAGAGACATCATAGACCGCACCATATCTAATAGAGTGCGATTACGACATTCGGACACACCATTACGCTGAGGTGTTCCAGGCGGCGTGAGTTGTGAAACTATTCCACATTTTCTTAAGTGTGTGCCAAATTCGTGACTCAAGTATTCTCCTCCATGATCTGATCGTAGGAACTTGATTTTCCTGTCATGTTGACTTTCAACCTCACTCTGAAATTCCTTGAACTTTTCAAAGGTCTCATACTTGTGTTTAATCAAATAGATATACCCATATCTACTCAAGTCATCAGTGAGGGTGAGAACATAACGATAGCCACCGCGAGCCTCAACACTCATTGGACCGCACACATCAGTATGTATGATTTCCAATAAGTTGGTTGCTCGCTCCATTGTTCCTGACAACGGAGTCTTGGTCATTTTACCCATGAGGCATGGTTCGCACGTGTCAAATGATTCGTAATCAAGAGACTCTAAAAGTCCATCTGCATGGAGCTTCTTCATGCGTTTGACACCTATGTGACCAAGGCGGCAGTGCCACAAGTATGTGGGACTATCATTATCAACCTTACATCTTTTGGTACTCACACTATGAATATGTGTAGCATTACGCTCGAGATTCATTAAGAATAAACCATTCACCATCGGAGCATGACCATAAAACATATCTCTCATATAAATAGAACAACCATTATTCTCGGATTTAAATGAGTAGCCATCTCGTATCAAACGAGATCCTGATACAATGTTCATGCTCAAACTTGGCACTAAATAACAATTATTAAGGTTCAAAACAAATCCCGTAGGTAAATGAAGAGGCAGCGTGCCGACGGCGATCACATCGACTTTGGAACCATTCCCGACGCGCATCGTCACCTCGTCCTTCGCCAGTCTCCGCTTATTCCGCAACTCCTGCTTTGAGTTACAAATGTGAGCAACTGCACCGGTATCAAATACCCAAGAGCTACTACGAGTACTGGTAAGGTACACATCAATTACATGTATATCACATATACCTTTTGTGATGCCGGCCTTCTTGTCCGCTAAGTTTTTGGGGCAGTTCCGCTTCCAGTGACCACTTCCCTTGCAATAAAAACACTCAGTCTCGGGCTTGGGTCCATTCTTTGGCTTCTTCCTGGCAGCTTGCTTGCCGGGCGCGGTAACTCCCTTGCCGTCCTTCTTGAAGTTCTTCTTACCCTTGCCTTTCTTGAACTTAGTGGTTTTATTCACCATCAACACTTGATGTTCCCTTTTGACTTCTACCTCAGCTGATTTCAGCATAGCAAATACTTCAGGAATGGTCTTTTCCATCCCCTGCATATTGAAGTTCATCACAAAGCTCTTGTAGCTCGGTGGAAGCGACTGAAGGATTCTGTCAATGACCGCGTCATCCGGGAGATTAACTCCCAGCTGAGTCAAGCGGTTATGCAACCCAGACATAGTGAGTATGTGCTCACTGATAGAACTGTTTTCCTCCATCTTACAGCTGAAGAACTTGTCGGAGACTTGATATCTCTCGACCCGGGCATGAGCTTGGAAAACCATTTTCAGCTCTTCGAACATCTCATATGCTCTGTGTCTCTCAAAACGTTTTTGGAGCCCCGGCTCTAAGCTGTAAAGCATGCCGCACTGAACAAGGGAGTAGTCATCGGTACGTGCCTGCCAAGCGTTCATAACGTCTTGTTCTGCAGGGAGAACAGGTGCGTCACCTAGCGGTGCTTGTAGGACATAATCTTTCTTGGCAGCTATGAGGATGATCCTCAGGTTCCGGACCCAGTCCGTGTAGTTGCTGCCATCGTCTTTCAGCTTGCTTTTCTCTAGGAACGCGTTGAAGTTGAGGACTACGTTGGCCATTTGATCTACAAGACATATTGTAAATATTTTAGACTAAGTTCATGATAATTAAGTTCATCTAATCAAATTATTTAATGAAACCCCACTTAGATAAACATCCCTCCAGTCATCTAAGTATAACATGATCCGAGTTAACTAGGCCGTGTCCGATCATCACGTGAGATGGACTAGTCAACATCGGTGAACATCTTGATCGTATCTTCTATATGACTCATGCTCGACCTTTCGGTCTTCTGTGTTCCGAGGCCATGTCTGTACATGCTAGGCTCGTCAAGTCAACCTAAGTGTTTGCATGTGTAAATCTGTCTTACACCCGTTGTATGTGAATGTTAGAATCTATCACACCCGATCATCACGTGGTGCTTCGAAACAACGAACTGTCGCAACGGTGCACAGTTAGGGGGAACACTTGCTTGAAATTATTATGAGGGATCATCTTATTTACTACCGTCGTTCTAAGTAAACAAGATGCAAAAACATGATAAACATCACATGCAATCAAATAATAAAAGTGACATGATATGGCCAATATCACATAGCTCCTTTGATCTCCATCTTGGGGCTCCATGATCATCTTGTCACCGGCATGACACCATGATCTCCATCATCATGATCTCCATCATCGTGTCTCCATGAAGTTGCTCGCCAACTATTACTTCTACTACTATGGCTAACGCGTTTAGCAATAAAGTAAAGTAATTTACATGGCGTTTCTCAATGACACGCAGGTCATACAAAAATAAAGACAACTCCTATGGCTCCTGCCGGTTGTCATACTCATCGACATGCAAGTCGTGATTCCTATTACAATAGCATGAACATCTCATACATCACATATATATCATTCATCATTCATCACAACTTTGGCCATATCACATCACAAAACACTTGCTGCAAAAACAAGTTAGACGTCCTCTAATTGTTGTTGCAAGTTTTACGTGGCTGCAATAGGGTTCTAGCAAGAACGTTTTCTTACCTACGTGAAAGCCACAACATGATTTGTCAACTTCTATTTACCCTTCATAAGGACCCTTTTCATCGAATCCGCTCCAACTAAAGTGAGAGAGACAGACACCCGCCAGCCACCTTATGCAACTAGTGCATGTTAGTCGGTGGAACCGGTCTCACGTAAGCGTACGTGTAAGGTTGGTCCGGGCCGCTTCATCCCACAATACCGTTGAAGCAAGATAAGACTAGTAGCGGCAAGAAAGTTGACAACATCAACGCCCACAACAAATTGTGTTCTACTCGTGCAAAAGAGAACTACGCATAGACCTAGCTCATGATGCCACTGTTGGGGAACGTTGCAGAAAACAAAAAAATTTCCTACGGTTTCACCAAGATCCATCTATGAGTTCATCTAGCAACGAGTATTCAGATTGCATCTACATACCTTTGTAGATCGCGAGCGGAAGCGTTCACTAGAACGTGGATGATGGAGTCGTACTCGACGTGATTCAAATCACCGATGACCTAGCGCCGAACGGACGGCACCTCCGCGTTCAACACACGTACGGAGCGGATGACGTCTCCTCCTTCTTGATCCAGCAAGGGGAAAGGAGAGGTTGATGAAGATCCAGCAGCACGACGGCGTGGTGGTGGATGCAGTCGTCACATGCAGCAGGGCTTCGCCGAGCGTCTGCGCGAGAGGGAGAGGTGTAGCAGGGGAGAGGGAGGCGCCAAGGATGCAGGGTGCGGCTGCCCCCTCCCTCCCCCCTTTTTATATAGGCCCCCTAGGGGGGGGCGCCGGCCCTAGGAGATGGGATCTCCTAGGGGGGCGGCCAGGGCTGGAGTAGCCCCCAAGGCAAGGTGGGGCGCCCCCCACCCCTAGGGTTCCAACCCTAGGCGCATGGGGTGGGCCTAAGGGGCGCACCAGCCCACTATGGGCTGGTTACCCTCCCCACTTTGGCCCATGGGGCCCTCCGGGATGGGTGGCCCCACCCGGTGGACCCCCGGGACCCTTCCGGTGGTCCCGGTACAATACCGGTGACCCCGAAACTTTCCCGTTGGCCGAAGTGGCACTTCCTATATATTATTCTTTACCTCCGGACCATTCCGGAACTCCTCGTGACGTCCGGAATCTCATCCGGGACTCCGAACAACTTTCGGATTATTGCATATTCATATCTTTACAACCCTAGCGTCACCGAACCTTAAGTGTGTAGACCCTACGGATTCGGGAGACATGTAGACATGACCGAGATTGCTCTCCGGTCAATAACCAACAGCGGGATCTGGATACCCATGTTGGATCCCACATGCTCCTCGATGATCTCATCGGATGAACCACAATGTCGAGGATTCAAGCAACCCCGCATACAATTCCCTTTGTCAATCGCTATGTTACTTGCCCGAGATTCGATCGTCGGTATCCCAATACCTCCTTCAATCTCGTTACCGGCAAGTCACTTTACTCGTACCATAATGCATGATCCCGTGACCAGACACTTGGTCACTTTGAGCTCATAATGATGATGCATTACCGAGTGGGCCCAGTGATACCTCTCCGTCATACGGAGTGACAAATCCCACTCTTGATCCGTGTCAACCCAACAGACACTTTCGGAGATACCCGTAGTATACCTTTATGGTCACCCAGTTACGTTGTGACGTTTGGTACACCCAAAGCACTCCTACGGTATCCGGGAGTTACACGATCTCATGGTCTAAGGAAAAGATACTTGACATTGGAAAACTCTAGCAAACGAACTACACGATCTTGTGCTATGTTTAGGATTGGGTCTTGTCCATCACATCATTCTCCTAATGATGTGATCTCGTTATCAACGACATCCAATGTCCATAGTTAGGAAACCATGGCTATCTGTTGATCAACGAGCTAGTCAACTAGAGGCTTACTAGGGACATGTTGGTGTCTATTATTCACACATGTATTACGATTTCCGGATAACACAATTATAGCATGAACAGAAGACAATTATCATGAACAAGGAAATATAATAATAATGCTTTTATTATTGCCTCTAGGGCATATTTCCAACATGATCATCACGTGAGATGGAGTAGTTTTCAATGGTGAACATCACTATGTTGATCATATCTTCTATATGATTCATGCTCGACCTTTCGATCTCAGTGTTCCGAGGCCATATCTGCATATGCTAGGTTCGTCAAGTTTAACCCGAGTATTCCGTGTGTGCAAAACTGTCTTGCACCCATTGTATATGAACGTAGAGCTTATCACACTCGATCATCACGTGGTGTCTCGGCACGACGAACTGTCGCAACAGTGCATACTCAGGGAGAACACTTATACCTTGAAATTTAGTGAGGGATCATCTTATAATGCTACCGCCGTATTAAGCAAAATAAGGTGCATAAAAGATAAACATCATATGCAATCAATATAAGTGATATGATATGGCCATCATCATCTTGTTCCTTTGATCTCCATCTCCAAAGCACCGTCATGATGACCATCGTCACCGGCTTGACACCTTGATCTCCATCGAACCATCGTTGTCGTCTCACCAACTATTGCTTCTACGACTATCGCTACCACTTAGTGATAAAGTAAAGCAATTACATGGCGATTGCATTTCTTACAATAAAGCGACAACCATATGGCTCCTGCTAGTTGCCGATAACACTGTTACAAAACATGATCATCTATTACAATAAAATTTAGCATCATGTCTTGACCATATCACATCACAACATGCCCTGCAAAAACAAGTTAGACGTCCTCTACTTTGTTGTTGCAAGTTTTACGTGGCTGCTACGGGCTGAGCAAGAACCATTCTAACCTACGCATCAAAAAACCACAACGCGGAATAGTGATTGCTTTTTGATCTTCAGAAAGAACCTTGTTCATTGAATCCGATTCAACTAAAGTTGGAGAAACTGACAGCCACCAGTCACCTGTGTGCGAAGCATGTCGGTAGAACCAGTCTCGCGTAAGCGTACGCGTAATGTCGGTCTGAGCCGCTTCATCCAACAATACCGCCGAATCAAGAATCAACTAGTGACGAGAAGCAATATGTATATACCCACGCCCACAACTCCTTTGTTTTCTACTCGTGCATATAACATCGACGCATAGACCTGGCTCGGATGCCACTGTTGGGGAACGCAGTAATTTCAAAAAAATTCCTACGCACACGCAAGATCTATCTAGGTGATGCATAGCAACTAGAGGGGAAGATTGTTTTCCATGTACCCTCGTAGACCATAAGCAGAAGTGTTATGACAACACGGTTGATGTAGTCGTACATCTTCATGATCTGACCGATCCTAGCACCGAAGGTACGACAACTCCGCGATCTGCACATGTTCAGCTCGGTGACGTCCCACGAACTCTAGATCCAGCTGAGTGTCGAGGGAGAGTTTCATCAGCACGACGGCGTGATGATGGTGATGATGAAGCTACCGGTGCAGGGCTTCGCCTAAGCATTGCAACGATATGACCGAGGTGGATTATGGTGGAGGGGGGCACCGCACACGGCTAAGACAATGTCAACTTGTGTGTTCTAGGGTGCCCCTGCCCCCGTATATAAAGGAGCAAGGGGGAGACCGGCCGGTCCTTGGGGCGCCCAAGGAGAGGAGGAATCCTCCTCCTAGTAGGAGTAGGATTCATCCTTTCCTAGTCCTACTAGGAGGGGGAAGGAAGGAGTGGGAGAGGGGAAGGAAAAAGGGGGGCGCCGCCCCCCTCCAAGTCCAACTCGGATTCAAGGGATAGGGGGCGCGCGGCCTACCCTGGCAGCCCCTCTCTCCCTCCACTAAGGCCCATCCAACCCATTAGTTCCC
>NC_041388.1:377309562-377347798 GCF_002162155.2 Triticum dicoccoides | reverse complement strand
CTTTGATTTTACCCGAAACTACTCGGAACACTCCCGGTGTCCGAATATAGCCATCCAATATATCAATCTTTATGTCTCGACCATTTCAAGACTCCTCGTCATGTACGAGATCACATCCGGGACTCCAAACTACCTTCGGTACATCAAAACACATAAACTCATAATACCGATCGTCACCGAACGTTAAGCGTGCGGACCCTATGGGTTCGAGAACTATGTAGACATTACCGATACTCATCTCTGGTCAATAACCAATAGCGGAATTTGGATGCTCATATTGGTTCCTACATATTCTATGAAGATCTTTATCGGTCAAACCGCATAACAACATATGTTGTTCCCTTTGTCCTCGGTATGTTACTTGCCCGAGATTCGATCGTCGGTATCTCAATACCTAGTTCAATCTTGGTACTGACAAGTCTCTTTACTCATTCCATAATGCTACATCCCGTAGCTAACTCATTAGTCACATTGCTTGCAAGGCTTATAGTGATGTGCATTACCGAGAGGGCCTAGAGATACCTCTCCGATACATGGAGTGACAAATCCTACTATCTATGGCAACTCAACAAACACCATCGGAGACACCTTTAGAGCATCTTTATAGTCACCAAGTTATGTTGTGACGTTTGATAGCACACTAAGTGTTCCTCGGTATTCAGGAGTTGCATAATCTCATAGTCATAGGAACATGTATAAGTTATGGAGAAAGCAGTAGCAATAAACTAAACGATCATAGTGCTAAGCCAATGGATGGGTCAAGTCAATCACTTCATTCTCTAATGATGTGATCCCGTTAATCAAATGACAACTCATGTCAATGGTTAGGAAACTTAACCATCTTTGATTAACGAGCTAGTCAAGTAGAGGCATACTAGTGACGCTCTGTTTGTCCATGTATTCACACATATACTAAGTTTCCGATTAATACAATTCTAGCATGAATAATAAAAATTTATCATGATTTAAGGAAATATAAATAACAACTTTATAATTACCTCTAGGGCATATTTCCTTCAGTCTCCCACTTGCACTACAGTCAATAATCTAGTTCACATCATCATGTGATTTCACACCAATAGTTCAGATCTTCATGTGACTAATACCCAAAGGGTTTACTAGAGTCAATAATATAATTCACATCGCTATGTGATTAACACCCAAAGAATGATCATGTTTTGCTTGTGAGAGAAGTTTAGACTACGGGTCTGCAACATTCAGATCCGTATGTATTTCGCAAATTTCTATGTCTACAATACTCTGGACGGAGCTACTCTAGCTCATTGCTCCCACTTTCAATATGTATCTAGATGAAGACTTAGAGTCATCTAGATCGGTGTAAAAAGCTTGCATCGACATAACTCTTTATGACAAACTCTTTTATCACCTCCATAACCGAGAAATATTTCCTTAGTCCTCTAAGGATAATTTTGACCGTTGTCTAGTGATCGACTGCTAGATCACTATTGTACTCCCTTGCCAAAATCATGTTAAGGCATACAATAGGACTAGTACACAACATAGCATACTTTATAGAACCTATGACTGAGGCATAGGGAATGAATTTTTATTCTCTTTCTATTTTCCGCCGTGATCAGGTTTTGAGTCTTTACTCAACTTCACACCTTGCAACACAGGCAAGAACACCTTCTTTGACTGTTCCATTTTGAACTCCTTCAAAATCTTGTCAAGGTATGTACTCATTGAAAAATCTTATCAAGCGTCTTGATCTATCTCTATAGATCTTGATGCTAAATGTGTAAGCAGCTTCACCAAGGTCTTTCTTTGAAAAACTCCTTTCAAACACTCCTTTATGCTTTCCAGAAAATTCTACATCATTTTCGATCAACAATATGTCACTCACATATACTTATCAGAATGGTTGTAGTGCTCCCACTCACTTTCTTGTAAATATAGGCTTCACCGCAAGTCTGTATAAAACTATATGCTTTGATCAACTCATCAAAGCGTATATTCCAACTCCGAGATGTTTGCACCAGTCCATAGATGGATCGCTAGAGCTTGCACACTTTGTTAGCCCCTTTAGGATTGACAAAACCTTCTTATTGTATCATATACAACTCTTTAAGAAATCCATTAAGGAATGTAGTTTTGACATCCATTTTACAGATTTCATAAAATGTGGTAATTGCTAACATGATTCGGATATACTTAAGCATCACTACGAGTGACAAAATCTCATTGTAGTCAACACCTTGAACTTGTCAATTTTTTTCAACAATTCGAGCTTTGTAGATAGTAACACTAATATCAGCATCCGTCTTCCTCTTGAAGATCCATTTGTTCTCAATGGCTTGCCGATCAACGGGCAAGTCCACCAAAGTCCACACTTTGTTCTCATACATGGATTATATCTCAGATTTCATGGCCTCAAGCCATTTTGCGGAATCTGAGCTCATCATCGCTTCCTCATAGTTCGTAGGTTCATCATGGTCAAGTAACATGACCTCTAGAACAGGATTACCGTACCACTCTGGTGCGGATCTTACTCTGGTTGACCTACGAGGTTCGGTAGTAACTTGATCTGAAGTTTCATGATCATCATCATTAACTTCCTCACTAATTGGTGTAGGCATCACTGGAACTGATATTTGTGATGAACTACTTTTGAATTCGGGAGAAGGTACAATTACCTCATCAAGTTATACTTTCCTCCCACTCACTTCTTTCGAGAGAAACTCCTTCTCTAGAAAGGATCCACTCTTTAGCAACAAAGATCTTGCCTTCGGATCTGTGATAGAAGGTGTACCCAACAGTTTCTTTTGGGTAACCTATGAAGATGCACTTATCCGATTTGGGTTTGATCTTATCAAGCTGAAAATTTTCACATAAGCATCTCAACGCCAAACTTTAAGAAATGACAGCTTAGTTTTCTTGCTAAACAACATTTCATATGGTGCCGTCTCAACGGATTTAGATGGTGCCTTATTTAACATGAATGCATTTGTCTCTAATGCATAACCCCAAAACAATAGTGGAAAATTGGTAAGAGACATCATAGATCGCACCATATCTAATAAAGTACGGTTATGACATTCGGACACACCATTACGGTGTGGTGTTCTAGGTGGCGTGAGTTGCGAAACTATTTCACATTGTTTCAAATGAAGACCAAACTCGTAACTCAAATATTTGCCTCCGTGATCAGATCTTAGAAACTTTTTTTCTTGTTATGATAATTCTTAACTTCACTCTGAATTTCTTTGAACTTTTCAAATGTTTCAGACTTGTGTTTCATTAAGTAGATATACCCATATATGCTTAAATCATTTGTGAAGGTCAGAAATTAACGATACCCACCACGAGCCTCAACACTCATCAGATCGCATACATCAGTATGTATTATTTCCAACAAGTCAGTGGTTCGCCCCATTGTTCTGGAGAACGGAGTCTTAGTAATCTTGCCCATGAGGCATGGTTCTCAAGCATCAAGTGATTCCAAAAGTCCATCTGCATGGAGTTTCTTCATGCACTTTACACCAATATGACCTAAACGGCAGTGCCACTAGTATGTTGCACTATCATTATCAACTTTGCATCGCTTGGCATCAATATTATGAATATGTGTATAACTATGATTGAGATTCAGTAAACCATTCACCTTGGGTGTATGACCACAGAAGGTTTTATTCATGTAAACAGAATAACAATTATTCTTTGACTTAAACGAATAACCATATTGCAATAAACATGATCCAATCATATTATGCTCAACGCAAACACCAAATAACATTTATTTTAGGTTCAACACTAACCATGAAGGTAAAGGGATTGTGCGATGGTGATCTTATCAACCTTGGAATTACTTTAACACACATCGTCACCTCGCCCTCAACTAGCCTCTGTTCATTTTGTAACTCATGTTTCAAGTTACTAATCATAGAAACTGAACCGGTATCAAATACCCAGGGGCTACTATGAACACTAGTAAAGTACACATCAATAACATGTATATCATATATACTTTTCTTCAGTTTGCCATCCTTCTTATCCACCAAGTATTTAAGGCAGTTCCGTTTCCAGTAACCATTTCCTTTGCAGTAGAAGCACTCAGTGTCATGCTTGGGTCTAGCTTTGGGCTTCTTCATGGGAGTGGCAACTTGCTTGCCATTCTTCTTGAAGTTCTCTTTCTTTCCCTTGCCCTTTTACTTGAAACTAGTGGTCTTGTCAACCATCAACACTTGATGCTTTTCTTGATTTCTACCTTCGCCGATTTCAGCATCACGAAGAGCTTGGGAATCGCTTTATGTCATCCCTTGCATATTATAGTTCATCACTAAGTTCGAGTAACTTGGTGATAGTGACTAGAGAACTCTGTCAATCACTATCTTATCTGGAAGATTAACTCCCACTTGATTCAAGCAATTGTAGTACCCAAACAATCTGAGCACATGCTCACTGGTTGAGCTTTTCTCCTCCATCTTGTAGGCAAAGTACTGTCAGAGGTCTCATACCTCTCGACACGGGCATGAGTCTGAAATCCTAATTTCAACTCTTGGAACATCCTATATGCTCTGTGGCATTCTGAACGTTTTTGAAGTCCCGGTTCTAAGCCGTAAAGCATGGTGCACTAAACTATTAAGTAGTCATCATAGCGAGCTTCGTCAAATGTTCATAATGTATGCATTTGCTCCTGCAATAGTTCTGTCACCTATGTGTGCATCAAGGACATAATTCTTCTGTGCAGCAACAAGGATAATCCTCATATCATGGATCCAATCCGCAGCATTGCTACTATCATCTTTCAACTTAGTTTTCTCTAGGAACATATCATAAATAAAACGGGGAAACTATACGCGAGCAATTGATCTGCAACATAGATATGCAAATACTATCAGGACTAAGTTCATGATAAATTTAAGTTCAATTAATCATGTTACTTAAGAACTCCCACTTAGATAGACATCCCTCTAGTCATCTAAATGATCACGTGATCCATATCAACTAAACCATGTCCTATCATCACGTGAGATGTAGTAGGTTTCAATGGTGAACATCACTATGTTGATCATATCTTCTATATGATTCACGCTCGACCTTTCGGTCTCAGTGTTCCGAGGCCATATCTGCATATACTAGGCTTGTCAAGTTCAACCCGAGTACTCCGCGCGTGCAAAACTGTCTTGCACCCGTTGTATGTGAACGTAGAGCTTATCACACCCGATCATCACGTGGTGTCTCGGCACGACGAACTATCGCAACGGTGCATACTCAGGGAGAACACTTATACCTTGAAATTTAGTGAGGGATCATCTTATAATGCTACCGCCGTATCAAGCAAAATAAGATGCATAAAAGATAAACATCATATGCAATCAATATAAGTGATATGATATGGCCATCATCATCTTGTGCCTTTGATCTCCATCTCGAAAGAACCGTCATGATGACCATAGTCACCGGCTTGACACCTTGATCTCCATCGAAGCATCGTTGTCGTCTCGCCAACTATTGCTTCTACGACTATCGCTACCGCTTAGTGATAAAGTACAGAAATCACATGGCGATTGCATTTCATACAATAAAGCGACAACCATATGGCTCCTGCCAGTTGTCGATAACTCTGTTATAAAATATGATCATCTCATACAATAAAATTTAGCATCATGTCTTGACCATATCACATCACAACATGCCCTACAAAAACAAGTTAGACGTCCTCTACTTTGTTGTTGCAAGTTTTACATTGCTGCTACGGCTGAGCAAGAACCGTTCCAACCTATGCGTCCAAAACCACAATGCGATATAGTGATTGCTTTTTGATCTTCAGAAAGAACCTTGTTCATTGAATCCTACTCAACTAAAGTTGGAGAAACTGACACCCACCAGCCACCTGTGTGCGAAGCATGTCGGTAGAACCAGTCTCGCTTAAGCGTACGCGTAATGTCGATCTGAGCCGCTTCATCAAACAATACCGCTGAATCAAGAATGAACTAGTGACGGCAAGCAATATGTATATACCCACGCCAACAACTCCTTTGTTTTCTGCTCGTGCATATAACATCGACGCATAGACCTGGCTCGGATGCCACTGTTGGGGAACATAGTAATTTCCAAAAAATTCCTATGCACACGCAAGATCTATCTAGGTGATGCATAGCAACGAGAGGGTAAGAGTGTTGTCCACGTACCCTCGTAGACCATAAGAGGAAGCGTTATGACAACGCGGTTGATGTAGTCGTACGTCTTCACGATCTGACTGATCCTAGCACCGAAGGTATGGCACCTCTGCGATCTGCACACGTTCAGCTCGGTGACGTCCCATGAACTCTAGATCCAGCTGAGTGTCGAGGGAGAGTTTCATCAGCACGACGGCGTGATGACGGTGATGATGAAGCTACCTGTGGAGGGCTTCGCCTAAGCATTGCAACGATATGACCGAGGTGGATTATGGTGGAGGGGGGCACCGCACACGGCTAAGACAATGTCAACTTGTGTGTTCTAGGATGCCCCTTGCCCCCGTATATAAAGGAGCAAGGGGGAGGCCGGCCGGCCCTTGGGGCGCCCAAGGAGAGGAGGAACCCTCCTCCTAGTAGGAGTAGGATTCAACCTTTCCTAGTCCTACTAGGAGGGGGAAGGAAGGAGTGGGAGAGGGGAAGGAAAAAGGGGGGCGCCGCCCCCCTAGTCCAATTTGGTCTAAAGGGGGAGGGGGCGCGCGGCCTGCCCTAGCAGCCCCTCTCGTTCCGGTAACCCTCCATCACTTCGGTTTTACCCGAAACCACCCGGAACACTTCTGTTGTCCGAATATAGCCATCCAATATATCAATCTTTATGTCTCAACCATTTTGAGACTCCACGTCATGTCCGTGATCACATCCGGGACTCCGAAATACCATCGGTACATCAAAACACATAAACTCATAATACCGATCGTCATCGAACGCTAAGCGTGCGGAACCTATGGGTTCGAGAACTATGTAGACATGACCCAGACTTCTCTCTGGTCAATAACCAATAGCAGAACCTGGATGCTCATATTGGTTCCTACATCTTCTTCGAAGATCTTTATTGGTCGAACCGCATAACAACATACGTTGTTCCCTTTGTCATCGGTATGTTACTTGCCCAAGAGTCGAACGTCGGTATCTCAATACCTAGTTCAATCTCGTGATTGGAAAGTCTCTTTACTCGTTCCGTAATGCTACATCCCGTAACTATCTCATTAGTCACTTTGCTTGCAAGGCATATAGTGATGTGCATTACCGAGAGGGCCCAAAGATACCTCTCCGATACACGGAGTGACAAATCCTAATCTCGACCTATGCCAACTCAACAAACACCATCGGAGATACCTGTAGAGCATCTTTATAGTCACCCAGTTACGTTGTGACGTTTGATAGCACACTAAGTGTTCCTTCGGTATTCGGGAGTTGCATAATCTCATAGTCATAGGAACATGTATAAGTTATGGAGAAAGCAATAGCAATAAACTAAACGATCATAGTGCTAAGCTAACGGATGGGTCAAGTCAATCACATCATTCTCTAATGATGTGATCCCATTAATCAAATGACAACTCACATCAATGGTTAGGAAACTTAACCATCTTTGATTAACGAGCTAGTCAAGTAGAGGCATACTAGTGACACTCTGTTTGTCTATGTATTAGCACATGTACTAAGTTTCCGATTAATACAATTCTAGCATGAATAATAAACATTTATCATGATATAAGGAAATATAAATAACAACTTTATTATTGCCTCTAGAGCATATTTCCTTCACGTAGAACCACTGTCGTTGCCACCCTTTGACGGTCTCCCCAAAGGTGTGATACGTCTCCAACGTATCTATAATTTTTGATTGTTCCATGCTATTATATTATCTGTTTTGGATGTTTATGGGCTTTATTTTACACTTTTATATTATTTTTTGGACTAACCTATTAACCGGAGGCCTAGCCCAAATTGCTATTTTCTTGCCCATTTTACTGTTTCGAAGAAAAGGAATATCAAACGGAGTCCAAACAGAATGAAACCTTCGGGAGAGTTATTTTTGGAACAGAAGCAATCTAGGAGACTTGGAGTATATGTCAGGCAATCAACGAGGCAACCACGAGGCAGGGGGCGTGCCCACCCACCCTAGGCGCGCTCTCCACCCTCGTGGGTCCCTCGTTGCTCCAACGACGTACTTCTTCCTCCTATATATATCCATACCCCCCCCAAACATCGAGAAATAGAATAGATCGAGAGTTCCGCTGCCAGAAGCCTCCGTAGCCACCGAAAACCAATCTAGACCCGTTCTGGCACCCTGCCGGAGGGGGGAATCCCTCTCCGGTGGCCATATTCATCATCCCGGCGCTCTCCATGACGAGGATGGAGTAGTTCACCCTCGGGGCTGAGGGTATGTACCAGTAGCTATGTGTTTGATCTCTCTCTCATGTTCTTGAGTTGGCACGATCTTGATGTATCGCGAGCTTTGCTATTTTAGTTGGATCCTATGATGTTTCTCCACCTCTACTCTCTTGTGATGAATTGAGTTTTCCCTTTGAAGTTATCTTATTGGATTGACTCTTTAAGGATTTGAGAACACTTGATGTATGTCTTGCATGTGCTTATCTGTGGTGAAAATGGGATATCACGTGATCCACTTGATGTATGTTTTGGTGATCAACTTGCGAGTTCCGTGAACTTATGCATAGGGGTTGGCACACGTTTTCGTCTTGACTCTCCGGTAGAATCTTTGGGGCACTCTTTGAAGTTCTTTGTGTTGGTTGAGTAGATGAATCTGAGATTGTGTGATGCATATCGTATAATCAGACCCAAGGATATTTGAGGTGACATTGGGGTATCTAGGTGACATTAGGGTTTTGGTTGATTTGTGTCTTAAGGTGTTATTCTAGTACGAACTCTATGATAGATCGAAGGGAAATAATAGCTTCATGTTATTTTACTCCGGACTCTTGAATAGATCGATCAGAAAAGATAACTTTGAGGTGGTTTCGCACCCTACAATAATCTCTTCGTTTGTTCTCCGCTATTAGTGACTTTGGAGTGACTCTTTGTTGCATGATGAGGGATAGTCATATGATCCAATTATGTTATTATTGTTGAGAGAACTTGCACTAGTGAAAGTATGAACCCTAGGCCTTGTTTCCTAGCATTGCAATACCGTTTGTGCTCACTTTTATCATTAGTTACCTTGCTGTTTTTATATTTTCAGATTAAAAAAACTATTATCTACTATCCATATTGCACTTGTATCACCATCTCTTTGCTGAACTAGTGCACCTATATAATTTACCATTGTATTGGGTATGTTGGGGACACAAGAGACTCTTTGTTATTTGGTTGCAGGGTTGTTTGAGAGAGACCATCTTCATCCTACGCCTGTCAGAACCTTGATTCTAAGTCACACCGATCTAGCCTGTGACACCTCATATCACTTTGCGGCCTCATGCACGGTATTCCCACGGGTGTCGCCTTACCATGGCCCGGGACCGTTTGCGCCTTTTGGCTCATGTATATGATAGTGTCGCTAGCATCCATATGACAGAGAACCCGGGCCGAGATGACTAGTCGTGAACCCAAAGTGGCACTAACTTATGGGGACAGGCATACATGAATCAACATCGAGCATGTCGGTCAGCAGCGTGCGAATCCGGGCTGTAGCACTGGGCTAACAGGACTCCGGGAACCTGGGCTGTAGCAGGCTAGGCAGGACTCCGGATGTCACCGTGTGACATTTCCCCGAAGGGACAGACACAGGAACAAAGTGAATCACATGCCAGTCAGTCAAGTGTTTCGGAGCAGTAGTGCTGGGCTAGCAGGACTCCGGTGAACCGGGCTGTAGCGGACTACTATGGCTCATGGAAGCACAAGACTATGTTTCCCCATAAGAGAGGCTACAAAGGATAAACAACTAGGTTGTCGGATCCCACACATACCAAGCATTTCAATCATACACACAATATGCTCAATATGTGTAAATACAACATGGCATCACAACATAACTCTACGACTCAAGTATTTATTCATTAGGCTCCGAGAAGCGAGATATACAAACATGGGTCTCATGACCCAACAATCATAGCATACAAATCAAAGCACATGCGGAAGCTTAACATGTCTGAGTACAGACATCTACAAATGAAAGAGGCTAAGAAGCCTGACTATCTACCAGATCCTACCGAGGGCACAAGATCATAGCTGAGGTATCAAGCTAAATGTCGAAGTCCACGCGGAACTACTAGCGAGACTGAAGTCTCTCTGCAAAACATAAATTAAGCAAACGTGAGTACAAATGTATCCAGCAAGACTTACATCAGAACTAACTACATATGCATCGGTATCAACAAAGGGGGTGGTGGAGTTTAACTGCAGCAAGCCAGCTTTGACTCAGTGGCTAACTTGAACTACGACTGCAAGCAACTCTTTTGAGGTGGCGCACACGAGTCCACATATTCACCATATCAATACACCACTATGGATCCGCTCCCGTCTCCCTATGAGAAGGCCATCCATAGCACTCACGCTTATCTTGCGAGTTTTAGAGTATCCACTTTCACTTGTCTATGACTATGCAAGGGGTCCAAGTTTCCATATCCGAGGAATCCGGCTATTCGAATAGATAATGATAACCCTGCAGGGGTGTACTTCTTCACACACGCTCCCACCACTTACCGTCGTTTACACGACATGTACTCGACAACCTTCAAGCGGAAGCCCAACGAGGGTGTCGGCCACGGCCTACCTAAACACTCAAGTCTCTAGTCCAGGTTTATCGCCTATCCAGGTTCCATCCGCAGGGAGTCCGGCCGAGGTTTCCACACACGGCCCCGAACGATGTGAACAGGGTTCCCGGGACACCAAACGGGGGCCCGGTACACCGTGCCATGGTGTATCTACCGCATCATAGCCCACCCCTAGGGTCAGCGCTACGCACGGCCACCAACACATAACCTACAAACACCAGAAACTAGTTGCAACTCCTGGACAGAGTACTAGGGTGATTAAGAAGCCGAGAGGGTTAATTAAGGATCCCAATGAGTGGTAGTAGTTGTTCATGGATCATAGACACAGAACTCAGTTCCTAAGAACGGTTTCAATGAGACAACCCACCATGTACTCCTACATGGCCTCTCACCGCTACCTTTACCAAATCGTGTTCACACACTTAGCTCACACACAGTAGGACATGTTCATCACCATTCCAATTCATTCCCGATGAATCAGACCCGACACAACTCTATGCAATAGCAGGCATGACAAACAAGCATGAATGAGTAGACACATCAGGGCTCAAACAACTCATACTCATTCTATTGGGTTTCATCTATTTACTGTGGCAATGGCAGGTCATGCAGAGGAAAGGGGTTCAACTACCGCAGCATGTAACAGTTGAATCGTTGTTGTCCTAATGCAGTAAAAGAGAGCATGAGCGAGAGAGTGGGATTGTATTGGAATGTACAAGGGGGTTTTGCTTGCCTGGCACTTCCGAAGATAGTATATCTCTTCATCAGTGTCATCAAACTCATCGCCGGAACAACATCTACTGAAGGGGGACAAATACCAGCGATAGAGAGGAAACACAATCAATGTAATGCAACAATATGATGCATGAATGTGACATGGCAATATGCTGTTGATTGAGCTAATGCAACTAGCAACCATATTAAATGAAGTTGTTTTGAACCCTAGGATCAAATTCAAACTCCATAAGTTAATATTCAAATGCCATTCACTTAGTTTGTCCTAAACAGTGATGTTAACTTGCTCACATATGCATGAAAATGCCATAAACAGATTCCTTGAATTTTTCTGATAATTTTTCATATATAACTTATTTCATTTGGAGTTACAGTTGAATTTCTATGATTTTTAGAAGTTTATACTATTTTCTGGAATTCCTATTTTATTTAATCTAGAAAATGTATTATTGCGTCAGCACCACATCACTGCGACGTCAGCAGGTCAACTGGGTCGGTCCAGGTCAAACCTGACCAGTGGGGTCCACTTGTCAGCGACCCAGTCAACTAACAGAGTTAATTAGCACTAACTAACAGTTAATCTAGGCTAATTAGTCCCTGGACCCACACGTCAGTGACTGCGGGTTTAAAGTTAAGTGAATTTAACACTTAGCTAATTAACAGGGCCCGGGGCCCACATGTCAGCGGCTAACCTAACTAACCTAAATAGGATTATCATTAACTAATTTAGTTAGCCAGGCAGGGCCCGCATGTCAGTGAGAGAGAGGGTTCAAACCCCTGGTCAGACGGGGTCAAATCCCGCCGGTCAAAGGGGTCAACCTGCCGGCATTTAGCCGCCGGTGACACAAACCGCGGCAGAGATCTTCGGAAATCGCCGTCCGGCGATGGTTCAACGCGCGGCTAGGCTTGCTCAACTCCTGGGAGTGCACCGCATCTAGTGGTGCCACTGGTTGGAGCCGGTGTGGCCGGGAACTATGCCGGCGTCGAGGTTTGGCGGCGGCCAAAGCACAGGAGCAGTCAGGTTCGGTGCTACAGCGTACGGGAGGAGGATCTGGTGGGTGTGCTCGGCTTCTGGGAGTGTGCTGAGCGTGCTGATGGGCTCGGACGCGAGCGGCGGCAGCTGTGGCCGTGGCGGCGCCATGGCCAGCGGTGATGAGTTCTCGGGCTCGGTGGCGGGGCTAGTTAGAGCTTGAAATCGATGCGGGAAGGAGAGGGATTTGGAGCAGGTGGTCACTAGGAGTCGCAGGAGCTGGTCATCGGGCTCGGGGGCGACTTGATGGCGACGGATCGACGATAAAGAACGGCGGCAACCGAGGTTGAAGACAGCGGTGATGGCGACGTTGCAGGCCTCCTGCGGTCGCGTGCTTTGTCGTGCGGCTCCACGACGTCGGGGCGGAGCTAGGGGACCAGACGGCGAGGCGAGGCGTGCCCGGTGGCTGTGGTGGTGCTCGGCGGCGCGCTGCGCTCGGGTGTGAGGTGGAGAGGGACCAGAGGAGGGGGGAAGCAGGGGGGAGAGTGAGAGAGGTCCGGGGGGGCGGGGGGTGTCGTGGCATCTCCAGGCGCTCGAACGAGGGCGGGAAGGAGGAAGCAGGAGGTGGAGGCCTCGGGCGCGCGCGCGTCGACATGCCTCTGCCTACTGGCAGAGGTTGAAGACGACCGCTTCGGCCAGTGGGCTGGGCCACCAACTGGGCCGCTAGGTGGGCTGCTACAAGTAAGCCTGCTCTCTCTCTCTCTCTCTCTCTTTTTACTAATTTGTTTTGCTTTTCTATTTTTGTTATTTTGTTTTGATTTAGTTTCGAAATCATTTTAATAAATCCTGAAAATAATTGTGGGCATTAAATTAACTATTACAGAGGCCCTTAACTATTTTCAGAATTGTTGGAGCATTTAAAAATATTAATAGTATTTAAATGCCCCAATTCAAATACAATATGGGTTATTCAAAAATCCAGAATGGCCTAAAAATATTGGCATCATTTTGGCAGAGGTTTTCACCTTTATCAAAAATCATGAACTTTTCTAAAGGTCATTCTGGGTTCATTGAAAAGATTTAAACTTGAACCTAGTTGAATTGACTTAGTGCCAGGGATTGGTCATCCCCAATTCAAATTTCCTTTGAGTTTAAACATGATGCATGCTCACTGATGCAACTATTTACATTCAAGAATCTAGGGCTGTGACAACGCCTCCCACGGATTGATAAACCTTAGGTCATCCAGTTGAGGGAAATTTGCTACAGTCCTACAAACCTCTGCACTTGGAGGCCCAACAACGTCCACAATAAGAAGGTTGCGTAGTAGACATCAAGCTCTTTTCTGGCGCCGTTGCCAGGGAGGTTAGTGCTTGAAGGTACATCTTTAGATCTTGCAATCGAATCTTTTAGTTTCTTGTTTTATCACTAGTTTAGTCTATAAAAAGAAAATCACAAAAAATGGAATTAATGGTACCTCATATGCTTCATCTTGTTAATATCTTTCATGAAAATAAGGATTCCGATAGTTGTGCCAAAGTGTTAGAATAAGAATGCATTAGAATGTTTGGCACTAAATCTTTGTATGATGAGCATGATTGCAATGTTGTTAGTATGAATTCCTTGAATATCCATGATGCTAACGATATGCAAAGCCACAAGCTTGGGGAAGCTATGTTTGATGAAGATGATATCTTTTGTCCCCCAAGTTTCCGATTAATACAATTCTAGCATGAATAATAAACATTTATCACGATATAAGGAAATATAATTAACAACTTTATTATTGCCTCTAGGGCATATTTCCTTCACGTAGAACCACTGTTGTCGCCACCCTTTGACAGTCTCCACAAAGGTGTGATACGTCTCCAACGTATCTATAATTTTTGATTGTTCCATGCTATTCTATTATCTGTTTTAGATGTTTATGGGCTTTATTTTACACTTTTATAACCTATTAACCGAAGGCCTAGCCCAAATTGTTGTTTTCTTGCCTATTTCAGTGTTTCGAAGAAAAGGAATATCAAACGGAGTCCAAACGGAATGAAACCTTCGGGAGAGTTATTTTTGGAGCGGAAGCAATCCAGGAGACTTGGATTATACATTAGGCAATCAACGAGGCAGCCATGAGGCAGGGGGGCGCGCCCACCCCCCCGGGCGTGCCCTCCACCCTCGTGGGCTCCTCGTTGCTCCATCGACGTACTTCTTCCTCCTATATATATCCATATACCCCCAAACATCGAGAAACATAATAGATCAGGAGTTCCGCTGCCAGAAGCCTCCGTAGCCACCGAAAACCAATCTAGACCCATTCTGGCACCCTGCCGGAGGGGGGAGTCCCTCTCCGGTGGCCATCTTCATCATCCGGGCGCTCTCCATGACGAGGAGGGAGTAGTTCACCCTTGGGGCTGAGGGTATGTACCAGTAGCTATGTGTTTGATCTCTCTCTCTCTCTCTCTTGTTCTTGAGTCGGCACGATCTTGATGTATCGCGAGCTTTGCTATTATAGTTGGATCCTATGATGTTTCTCCCCTTCTACTCTCTTGTGATGAATTGAGTTTTCCCTTTGAAGTTATCTTATTGGATTGAGACTTTAAGGATTTGAGAACACTTGATGTATGTCTTGCATGTGCTTATCTGTGGTGACAATGGAATATCACGTGATCCACTTGATGTATGTTTTGGTGCTCAACTCGCGAGTTCCGCGAACTTATGCATAGGGGTTGGCACATGTTTTTGTCTTGACTCTCCGGTAGAATCTTCGGGGCACTCTTTGAAGTTCTTTGTGTTGGTTGAATAGATGAATCTGAGATTGTGTGATGCATATCGTATAATCATACCCACGGATACTTGAGGTGTCATTGGAGTATCTAGGTGACATCAGGGTTTTGGTTGATTTGTGTCTTAAGGTGTTATTCTAGTACGAACTCTATGATAGATTGAACGGAAAGAATAGCTTCATGTTATTTTACTACGGACTCTTGAATAGATCGATCAGAAAGGATAACTTTGAGGTGGTTTCGTACCCTACAATAATCTCTTCATTTATTCTCCGCTATTAGTGACTTTGGAGTGACTCTTTGTTGCATGATGAGGGATAGTCATATGATCCAATTATGTTATTATTGTTGAGAGAACTTGCACTAGTGAAAGTATGAACCCTAGGCCTTGTTTCCTAGCATTGCAATACCGTTTGTGCTCACTTTTATCATTAGTTACCTTGCTGTTTTTATATTTTCAGATTAAAAAAACTATTATCTACTATCCATATTGCACTTGTATCACCATCTCTTCGCTGAACTAGTGCACCTATATAATTTACCATTGTATTGGGTATGTTGGGGACACAAGAGACTCTTTGTTATTTGGTTGCAGGGTTGTTTGAGAGAGACCATCTTCATCCTACGCCTGTCAGAACCTTGATTCTAAGTCACACCGATCTAGCCTGTGACACCTCATATCACTTTGCGGCCTCATGCACGGTATTCCCACGGGTGTCGCCTTACCATGGCCCGGGACCGTTTGCGCCTTTTGGCTCACGTATATGATAGTGTCGCTAGCATCCATATGACAGAGAACCCGGGCCAAGATGACTAGTCGTGAACCCAAAGTGGCACTAACTTACGGGGACAGGCATACATGAATCAACATCGAGCATGTCGGTCACCAGCGTGCGAATCCGGGCTGTAGCACTGGGCTAACAGGACTCCGGGAACCTGGGCTGTAGCAGGCTAGGCAGGACTCCGGATGTCACCGTGTGACATTTCCCCGAAGGGACAGACACAGGAACGAAGTGAATCACATGCCAGCCAGTCAAGTGTTTCGGAGCAGTAGTGCTGGGCTAGCAGGACTCCGGTGAACCGGGCTGTAGCGGACTACTATGGCTCATGGAAGCACAAGACTATGTTTCTCCATAAGAGAGGCTACAAAGGATAAACAACTAGGTTGTCGGATCCCACACATACCAAGCATTTCAATCATACACACAATATGCTAAATATGTGTAAATACAACATGGCATCACAACATAACTCTACGACTCAAGTATTTATTCATTAGGCGCCGAGGAGCGAGATATACAAACATGGGTCTCATGACCCAACAATCATAGCATACAAATCAAAGCACATGCGAAAGCTTAACATGTCTGAGTACAGACATCTACAAATGAAAGAGGCTAAGAAGCCTGACTATCTACTAGATCCTACCGAGGGCACAAGATCATAGCTGAGGTATCAAGCTAAATGTCGAAGTCCACGCGGAACTACTAGCGAGACTGAAGTCTCTCTGCAAAACATAAATTAAGCAAACGTGAGTACAAATTATCCAGCAAGACTTACATCAGAACTAACTACATATGCATCGGTATCTACAAAGGGGTGGTGGAGTTTAACTGCAGCAAGCCAGCTTTGACTCAGTGGCTAACTTGAACTACGACTGCAAGCAACTCTTTTGAGGTGGCGCACACGAGTCCACATATTCACCATATCAATACACCACTATGGATCCGCTCCCGTCTCCCTATGAGAAGGCCATCCATAGCACTCACTCTTATCTTGCGAGTTTTAGAGTATCCACTTTCACTTGTCTATGAACTATGCAAGGGGTCCAAGTTTCCATATCCGAGGAATCCGGCTATTCGAATAGATAATGATAACCCTGCAGGGGTGTACTTCTTCACACACGCTCCCACCACTTACCGTCGTTTACACGACATGTACTCGGCAACCTTCAAGCGGAAGCCCAACGAGGGTGTCACCCACGGCCTACCTAAACACTCAAGTCTCTAGTCCAGGTTTATCGCCTATCCAGGTTCCATCCGCAGGGAGTCCGGCCGAGGTTTCCACATACGGCCCCGAACGATGTGGACAGGGTTCCCGAGACACCAAACGGGGGCCCGGTACACCGTGCCATGGTGTATCTACCGCATCATAGCCCACCCCTAGGGTCAGCGCTACGCACGGCCGCCAACACATAACCTACAAACACCAGAAACTAGTTGCAACTCCTGGACAGAGTACTAGGGTGATTAAGAAGCCGAGAGGGTTAATTAAGGATCCCAATGAGTGGTAGTAGCTGTTCATGGATCATAGACACAGAACTCAGTTCCTAAGAATGGTTTCAATGAGACAACCCACCATGTACTCCTACATGGCCTCTCACCGCTACCTTTACCAAATCGTGTTCACACACTTAGCTCACACACAGTAGGACATGTTCATCACCATTCCAATTCATTCCCGATGAATCAGACCCGACACAACTCTATGCAATAGCAGGCATGAAAAGCAAGCATGAATGAGTATACACATCAGGGCCGAACTAGTGCACCTATACAATTTACCATTGTATTGGGTGTGTTGGGGACACAAGAGACTCTTTGTTATTTGTATGCAGGGTTGTTTGAGAGAGACCATCTTCATCCTACACCTCCCACGGATTGACAAACCTTAGGTCATCCACTTGAGGGAAATTTGCTACTGTCCTACAAACCTCTACACTTGGAGGCCCAACAACGTCTACAAGAAGATGGTTGTGTAGTAGACATCAAGCTCTTTTCTGGCTCCGTTGCCGGGGAGGTTAGCCCTTGAAGGTATATCTTTAGATCTTGCAATCGAATCTTTTAGTTTCTTGTTTTATCACTAGTTTAGTCTATAAAAAGAAAATCACAAAAAAATGGAATTAAGGGTACCTCATATGCTTCATCTTTTTAATATCTTTCATGAAAATAAGGATTCCGATAATTCTGCCAAAGTGTTAGAAGAAGAATGCATTAGAATGTTTGGCACTAAATCTTTATATGATGAGCATGATTGCAATGTTGTTAGTATGAATTCCTTGAATATCCATGATGCTAAGGATATGCAAAGCCACAAGCTTGGGGAAGCTATGTTTGATGAAGATGATATTTTTTGTCCCCCAAGTTTTGATGAGAAAATTTATTATGATGAAAGCATGCCTCGTATTTATGATTATTATATTGATGAAAGTGGATTTGGAGAGGTCGTGGCTTTATTTAGTGATGAATCCACTATTTCGGAAGAGGTTCCAATTGATTATGAGAACAAAGTTGCTATCTATGATGATTATTGTGATGACATGTCTGCTATAAAGAATAATGATAACCATGAAACTTTTCATCATGATTTTAGTTTTCAATTGGATTATGCCTCACATGATAGTTATTTTGTTGAGTTTGCTCCCACTACTAATCATGAGAAGCAATTTGCTTATGTGGAGAGTAATAAAATTTCTATGCTTGTGCATCATGAAAATAATGCTTTATGTGATGGTTATATTGTTGAATTCATTCATTATGCTACTGAAAATTATTATGAGGGAGGCATATATGCTTGTAGGAGTTGCAATAATATCAAGTTTCCTCTCTATGTGTTGAAAATCTTGAAGTTATGCTTGTTTTACCTTCTTATGCAAGTTGATTCTTATTCCCACAAGTTGTTTTCTCACAAAATCCCTATACATAGGAAGTGGGTTATACTTAAATGTGCTAGTCATATTCTTCATGATGCTCTCTTTATTGTACAATTCTTATCTTTTATGTGAGCATCATTGAAATCATCATGCCTAGCTAGGGGCGTTAAACGATAGCGCTTGTTGGGAGGCAACCCAACTTCATTTTTGTTCTTTGCTTTTTGTTCCTCTTTAGTAATAAATAATTCATCTAGCTTCTGTTATGATTGTTTTTTTTGTTTTAATTAGTTTTTGTGCCAAGTAAAGCCTTTAGGATCTTCTTGGGTGATTGTTGTTTGATCTTGCTGATAAAAACAGAAAGTATGCGGTCACAAAAATAATTTTAGTTTTTTACCAGAGAGCGATAAAATACCAATTCCATCTGCAGTAGACAATTATATAAATTTATTAGTACTTCCTAATTTATCAGGATTTTTGGAGTTATAAAAGTATTCAAGAGTTACAGATTACTACAGACTATTCTGTTTTTGACAGATTCTGTTTTCATTGTGTTGTTTGCTTATTTTGATGAATCTATGAGTATTATCGGAGGGTATGAACCATAGATAAGTTGGAATAAAGTAGATATTACACCAATATGAATCTAGAATGAGTTCACAACAGTACCTAAGTGGTGATTTATTTTCTTATACTAACGGAGCTTACAAGTTTTCTGTTAAGTTTTGTGTTGTGAAGTTTTCAAGTTTTGGGTAAAGATTCGATGGACTATGGAATAAGGAGTGGCAAGAGCCTAAGCTTGGGGATTCCCAAGGCACACCAAGGTAATATTCAAGGACAACCAAGAGCCTAAGCTTGGGGATGCCTCGGAAGGCATCCCCTCTTTCGTCTTCGTTCATCGGTAACTTTACTTGGAGCTATATTTTTATTCACCACATGATATGTGTTTTTCTTGGAGCATCATTTTATTTTCTTTTGTTTTGCTTGCTGTTTGAATAAAATACCAAGATCTTAAATTCTTAAATTTTAGAGAGTCTTCACATAGTTGCATAATTATTCGATTACTCATTGATCTTCACTTATATCTTTTGGAGTAGTTTGTCATTTGCTCTAGTGCTTCACTTATATTCTTTTAGAGCACGGCGGTGGTTTTATTTTATAGAAATAGTTGATCTCTCATGCTTCACTTATATTATTTTGAGAGTCCTTTAGAACAACATGGCAATAATAAAAACTTTCATATAAGTGCATTGAATACTATGAGAAGTTTGATACTTGAATTTTTTTTTGAGATATGGAGATGGTGATATTAGAGTCATGCTAGTTGAGTAATTGTGAATTTGAGAAATACTTGTGTTGAAGTTTGTGATTCCCGTAGCATGCACGTATGGTGAACCGTTATGTGACGAAGTCGGAGCATTATTTATTTGTTGATTATCTTCCTTATGAGTGGCGGTCGGGGACGAGCGATGGTCTTTTCCTACCAATCTATCCCCCCTAGGAGCATGCGCGTAGTACTTTGTTTCGATAACTAATAGATTTTTGCAATAAGTATATGAGTTCTTTATGACTAATGTTGAGTCCATGGATTATATGCACTCTCATCCTTCCACCACTGCTGGCCTCTCTAATACCGCGCACTTTTCGTCGGTATCATACACCCACCATATACCTTCCTCAAAACAGCCACCATACCTACCTATTATGGCATTTCCATAGCCATTCCGAGATATATTGCCATGCAACTTTCCACCGTTCCGTTTATTATGACACACTCCATCATTGTCATATTGCTTTGCATGATCATGTAGTTGACATCGTATTTGTGGCAAAGCCACCGTTCATAATTCTTTCATACATGTCTCTCTTGATTCATCGCTCATCCTGGTACATTGCCGGAGGCATTCATATAGAGTCATATTTTGTTCTAAGTATCAAGTTGTAAGTAAATAAAAGTGTGATGATCATCATTATTAGAGCATTGCCCAGTGAGGAAAGGATGATGGAGACTATGATTCCCCCGCAAGTCGGGATGATACTCCGGACGTAAAAAAGAAAAAAAGAAAGGCCATAAAAAGGAGAAGGCCCCCAAAAAATGAGAGAAAAAGAGAGAAGGGGCGATGCTACTATCCTTTTACCACACTTGTGCTTCAAAGTAGCACCATGACCTTCATGATAGAGAGTCTCCTATGTTGTCACTTTCATATACTAGTGGGAATTTTTCATTATAGAACTTGGCTTGTATATTCCAATGATGGGCTTCCTCAAAATGCCCTAGGTCTTCGTGAGCAAGCGAGTTGGATGCACACCCACTAGTTTCTTTTGTTGAGATTTCATACACTTATAGCTCTAGTGCATCCGTTGCATGGAAATCCCTACTCACTCACATTGATATCTATTGATGGGCATCTCCATAGCCTTTTGATACGCCTAGTTGATGTGAGACTATCTTCTCCCTTTTTGTCTTCTCCACAACCACCATTCTATTCCACCATAGTGCTATATCCATGGCTCACGCTCATATATTGCGTGAAGATTGAAAAAGTTTGAGAACACCAAAAGTATGAAACAATTGCTTGGCTTGTCATCGGGGTTGTGCATGATTTAAATATTTTGTGTGATGAAGATAGAGCATAGCCAGACTATATGATTTTGTAGGGATAGCTTTCTTTGGCCATGTTATTTTGAGAAGACATAATTGCTTGGTTAGTATGCTTGAAGTATTATTATTTTTCTATCAATATTAAACTTTTGTCTTGAATCTTATGGATCTGAATATTCTTGCCACAATAAAGAGAATTACATGGATAAATATGTTAGGTAGCATTCCATATCAAAAATTCTGTTTTTATCATTTACCTTGAATTAAGCTTGGGGATGCTTGATATGTCTCCAACGTATCTATAATTTTTGATTGTTCCATGCTATTATATTATCTATTTTGGATGTTTATGGGCTTTATTTTACACTTATATATTATTTTTTGGACTAACCTATTAACCGGAGGCCTAGCCCAAATTGTTGTTTTCTTGCCTATTTCAGTGTTTCGAAGAAAAGGAATATCAAACGGAGTCCAAACGGAATGAAACCTTCGGGGGAGTTATTTTTGGAACGTAAGCAATCCATGAGACTTGGAGTATACATGAGGCAATCAATGAGGCAGGGGGCACGCCCACCCCCCTGGGCGCGCCCTCCACCCTCATGGGCCCCTCGTTGCTACACCGACGTACTTCTTCCTCCTATATATATCCATATACCCCCAAACATCGAGAAACGGAATATATCGGGAGTTCTGCTGCTAGAAGCCTCCGTAGCCACCGAAAACCAATCTAGACCCGTTCTGGCACCCTGCCGGAGGGGGAATCCCTCTCCGATGGCCATCTTCATAATCCCGGCGCTCTCCATGACGAGGAGGGAGTAGTTCACCCTCGGGGCTGAGGGTATGTACCAGTAGCTATGTGTTTCATCTCTCTCTCTCTCTCTCTCGTGTTCTTGAGTCGGCACGATCTTGATGTATCGCGAGCTTTGCTATTATAGTTGGATCCTATGATGTTTCTCCCCCTCTACTCTCTTGTGATAAATTGAGTTTTCCCTTTGAAGTTATCTTATCGGATTGAGTCTTTAAGGATTTGAGAACACTTGATGTATGTATTGCATGTGCTTATCTGTGGTGACAATGGGATATCACGTGATCCACTTGATGTATGTTTTGGCGATCAACTTGCGAGTTCCGTGAACTTATGCATAGGGGTTGGCACGCGGTTTCGTCTTGACTCTCCGGTAGAATCTTTGGGGCACTCTTTGAAGTTCTTTGTGTTGGTTGATAGATGAATCTGAGATTGTGTGATGCATATCGTATAATCATACCCATGGATACTTGAGGTGGCATTGGAGTATCTAGGTGACATTAGGGTTTTGGTTGATTTGTGTCTTAAGGTGTTATTCTAGTATGAACTCTATGATAGATCGAACGGATAGAATAGCTTCATGTTATTTTACTATAGACTCTTGAATAGATCGATCAGAAAGGATAACTTTGAGGTGGTTTCGTACCCTAAAATAGTCTCTTCGTTTGTTCTCCGCTATTAGTGACTTTGGAGTGACTCTTTGTTGCATGATGAGGGATAGTTATATGATCCAATTGTGTTATTATTTTTGAGAGAACTTGCACTAGTGAAAGTATGAACCCTAGGACTTGTTTCCTAGCATTGCAATACCATTTGTGCTCACTTTTATCATTAGTTACCTTGCTGTTTTTATATTTTCAGATTACAAAAACTATTATCTACTATCCATATTGCACTTGTATCACCATCTCTTCGCCGAATTAGTGCACCTATATAATTTACCATTGTATTGGGTGTGTTGGGGACACAAGAGACTCTTTGTTATTTGGTTGTAGGGTTGTTTGAGAGAGACCATCTTCATCCTACGCCTCACACGGATTGATAAACCTTAGGTCATCCACTTGAGGGAAATTTGCTACTATCCTACAAACCTCTACACTTGGAGGCCCAACAACGTCTACAAGAAGAAGGTTGTGTAGTAGACATCAAGGTGCTAGTGGGCCATGTGACGTTGGACAATTTGCTCACGATGGCACCTCCACACTTTGCGTGTTGACCATCCACCACTTTTGGCTTCACATTGAAGATCTTTAGCCATAATCTGAAGTGGGGTGGGATGCGGAGGAAGGCCTCCCACACGACAATGAATGCCGAGATGTTGAGGAAAGAATTTGGGGCTAGATCGTGGAAATCTAGCCCATAGTAGAACATGAGTCGCGGACGAAGGGGTGGAGGGGAAATCCTAAATCGCGGATGAAGTAGGGGATGAATACCACCCTCTCATTGGGCTCTGGGGTGGGAACGATCTGCCTCTTTGCTGGAAGCCGGTGGATGATTTGCTGGGCCAAGTACCCCGCTTCCCGGAGCTTTGTGATGTTCTCCTCCGTGACGGAGGAGGCCATCCACCTGCCCTGCGCTCCAGATCTGGACATGGTCGGAGTGCTTTTTTGGGGGCGGAAAGGATTGAAGCTTGGGCGCTGGAGTTCGAGAACAGATGGGCAGAGAGGAAGAAGGCATGGGTGAAAGAGTGGATCCTTATCCTCTTATAAAGGCAGCGAATATCAAGCGCCTCCACACTCGCCTTAAAACTTGCCTATTCCCCAAGGGTTGTGCGGACAACGCGGTTGGATTACCCACACCCGTATTGATGAGAATCCCACGATAAGGGGACACGATCCCTGCGTCGACAAGACGTGCCAATAAAAACCACATCTTGAAACATGGAGCGAGAGGCTAAAAAACGGTTCGAAATACTGACCGGGCAGGGACGTAACGTCACGCTACAAAAGTTGTTAGTAGATGGGACTTGCGAAATATCATACTCTTTGTGGCTATGTGTGGTGCCTGTTTTGTAGAGCCGGACATGATTTCTGTGTTCGAGGACTACTTTGAAGTATTCGGAGGAGGAACCGGCCTTGCAATGCCGAAGACAATCTGCGCACCGGACATATCGTCATTGAAGCCTGGTTCAGGGGCTATTGAGGGAGTCCTATATTGAGGGGTCCTTGGGCGTCTGGGCTATGTGACGTGGGCGGGACTAATGGGCCGTGAAGGTACAAGATAGAAGACTTCCTCTCGTGTCCGGATGGGACTCTCCTTTGCGTGCATGGAAAGCTTGGCGTTCGGAAGTGAAGATTCCTTTCTCTGCAAACCGACTCTGTATAACCCTAGGTCCCTCCGGTGTCTATATAAACCGGAGGGTTTAGTCCATAGAGGCAATCATAATCATATAGGGTAGACGTCTAGGGTTTAGCCATTACGATCTCGAGGTAGATCAACTCTTGTAAACCCCATATTCATCCAAGATAATCAAGCAGGAAGTAGGGTATTACCTCCATCAAGAGGGCCTAAACCTGGCTAAACATCGTGTCCCTGTCTCCTGTTACCTTCATCCTCAAACGCATAGTTCAGGACTCCCTACCTGAGATCTGTCGGTTTTGACACCGACAGCGGGGCCTTGTGATTTAACTGCTCGTATAAATGTTGCCGATGACCTGAGGAGGAGCAAAGAACCATGCGGTATACTCAAGTTTTCCACTCGAGTACTAGTACGATGGAGGAGCACGAAACATGGCAGCCCAATGCGATATGGCGATAAAATATGATCCAATTTGCTAGTATCAATCCCGCGGCCCCGCTCATCATTAGCATTGTTATATTCATGCCTCTCAGAGAACATGACACGTGTAGCGAACACCCAAAGCAAAAGAAGAAACACAGGAGCGAAAGAAGAAGGAAGATTATCCCCCCAAAAAAGAAGGAAGACGCACACACATGTCTGGGGCGGTGCTCTCTACTACATGAGGATTGCTGGCCGCGGAGTCATACCTGCTTCTTCATCGCCTCTAGGACCTCCATCTGCTCACGCATCTTCTCCGCCATCTTCTTCATTTTGTCCATGACGTGGGATTTCTCGATGCGAGCCTTCAGCATCTCTTCCAAGGCCGCATTACGTACCTTGACAACAGCCGGGTGCTCGATGCGGAGCTTCGCCAACTCCTTCTTCTGTTCCATGACGAGGGTGTGCAACATCTTCACCAAGGAACTACTCTTCTCATGCAGCTTCTTCCATCCGGCGTTCTCCTCCTTCAGCAGGTCGAGGTCGTGGTGGAGCTTCACATTGTCCTCCTGAAGTTGCAGGATTTCGCCGGTCACCTTCTTATCCGAGGCAATGCTTTTCTTCAGCAGCATCACCAAGCCAGCGGTCAACTCCCCCTGCTCATTGAGCTCATCGGGCATGTCATCGAGGCTCTCCTTCAGTAGCTCCACCAAGCCGTCGATGAACTCCTTCTGCTTATTAAGCTGATCGGTTATGTAGTCGAGGGATAACGAATCCAGCGCTGCTAGCTCGGCATGTTTGCCTCCGTGGGTAGGGCGGTCCTGGGAGCCCTTGCCTGCCCGTGAGACATCTTTCGAGGTCTCTGCGAGGTGGCGAGCCCTCTCTTTTTTTCACAGCCTTGGTCATTGCTCCGTAGTTACGAATAGTTCTTGACCTAGAGCTCTGCACACCGGCCAAGGCAAGGACGGGCGAACAAGAAAGACTTATGGGGAGGAAGGTAGAGTGATTTTTGACTAGGTAGTTCCTCTTTTTATAACCTAGTACTAGCACTAGTACAAAAACCCTGCATAGTGTGAACACATTCAAGTTTGAAATGTTCTAGGTGTGAGCAGGTTTGCACTTAATTATAGCATGGTAGTACTACTTTGGAATGTGATGGGAACAATCTAAAGATTAATTGATGGTTTTGGTTTTGAGGCCCGAAACGGCTCCCGATGAGTTTCCTGGAACATAAATTTCAAGTACTACTGCTCAAATGGGTCGCACAAGTCCGTGATGTAACTGGTCGTACATGTCAGACCAAGCCGATGTGTGTCCCTTCGGTGAGACACGGGTCCGACCGACCGTCTTTTGGTGTGACCGACTGTAAGTATTACGCGATGGATACTTCTGGTTGTGGCTTCAGGTGATTGTCATGACCAAGAATTCAAAAACTAGTGATAAATCAATTATTACCATCTTTTTCCAAACAACCAAGTATTTTCACAGTAATACAATACATAGAGATGGAGTGATTGAACGGTTGCAAACCGCCATGGCTGTGGCGACCAGACCTCAAACAGTCTGATCTCTGTGTATAAGTGTCATCCCTGGATCGGTAATGCTGACACACACAGTACTTGAAGGATTTATAACAGAGTGGCAATCACACACTTATTACATCGAATGTCTCAAAAGAGAACTTATTACAATAAATATGGCTTAAGGCCATCTAATACGATAACAGCGGAAGGCTTGGAAGATAAAGTGAGTCCATCAACTCCAACGACATCACTGAGTGAAAGACCATGACCTAAGGCTCCTTACTCGTCGTCTAAAAAGTCTGCAACATGATACATTGCAGCCCGAAAACGGGTCAACACATAGAATATGCTGGCAAGGTAACACAAGAGAATAATGAACAGAATAAAGCTATCACTATAAGCATATATGGTGGTGGAGGCTGTATGGTTGATATGTTTTGCGTAAAGCCAATTTTTCCCTACTGCAAAGGAATATGTTTTATTTAACTACTAAATTTGTTGAAAACATTGAGAATGGTAAACCCCATCTCAATCCCAATTAAAAGTAATCATTAACCCAAACAAAATTATATAATTAAGAGTGACGAGATCCACATGATAATCCAAGAACTAGATACTCAAGATGTCCATAGCCGGGGACACGGCTAACCATGATTAGTTTGTACACTCTGTAGAGGTTTGTGCACTTTTTCCCACAAGACTTGATCTCCTCCGTTGGATTTCTCGCACTACATAATGTTTGAGAAACGGATGACCGAGACATAGTCTTTCAGAAGCGTTAGCACCTTACGATGGGTAGACCGGTACACCTACATCCCCTACATTTGCTAGTCTACCACTGTAAGAGTTCACACAGCTTAATGAACTATGCTAGAGCCCATAATAGAATGTGGCTGCACACAGAAGTTTCCAATATGAATAATCTTATGATCCCTTTGAGCCTGGGTGGCAGTCCATAGGAGAATCACACGGTACCCCGGGATTTCCAAAAAATACAGGCAATCACTTGGTTCCCCAGGTGCCTCAATCCACCCAGATGTGTATTAAAGATGCCACCTTAAATTGAACCATTAATTAACAATACTCACATCTGTCATGAAAACTCTCAAACCCAATCCACGTCTACGACCGTAGCATAGCAGTATAAGCATAACGTAGAAGTAACTCCCAGGGTTTGATAATAAACAGGGTAATAGGTTCCTATCTCATCAACTACTTCCCAACCCACAATTTAATTTAGATCCTAACCATGTAATGTTTGAGGGTTGATCTAATGCAATAAAACTAGGTAGTAAAAGGTATGATCAAAGTGTTACTTGCCTTGCTGATGATCCGCGAAACCTAGAGACTCGTAGTAGCATGCTTCGCACTCCGGGTGTTCTTTCACAAACAAACAAGCATACAATAAGCAATCAAGCAAAGGCACGGGTAAAACTCGAATAATAGATCAAACCAGAATGTTCAACTTAAGAACTCCGGTTTGCAAAAAGAATCAAATCAAACAAAGCATCAAAACTCAAACAACGAAAGAAACAGGCTTCGTTTACTAATCTGGACTAAAGTTAAATTGTACAGTAGCAAAAACTTGTTTAAGTTGATTAAACCGAAAGAGGGTTTCGAGACGAAACTCTAGGCGTTTGAATCGCCTGATTCCGTTAAATGAGCGAAAAGTTATACTAAAACGAAAATCGGATCAGAAATCGCGATCGAAAATAATCACGAAAAATTTGAGAAAAAGAAACACTGACGAATAGGCCAACGAACGAACGTTCGCTGTCTGCGGCTAAATGGTGAAAACCGTTCGCTAAAAGAAACGTAAAAACATGCGTTCGCTAAATAACTAAACCAAAAAAATAAACCGAACCGGATCTAATAAAAAACGGATCTAGGGTTTTCGAAACAAACCAAAATGGTTTTCTCACGAAAACCGAGGCAACTAACTCGAGGTCCGGCGGGGGTCCGGCGAGGGTCCGGCGCTCCGGCGCGGCATCGTGGGGTGCCGCACGGCGCGGTGCGGCGGTGGCGGCGCGGGCGGTGGCGGCGGATCGGGGCTAGGGTTAGGGTTAGGGCGCGGTGGCGGCTTGGGCTGGTCAGGGGCTTGGGGCCATGACTTATAAGGGCCGGCCCGAGGAGTCCTGGCCGCTTACGGCCCGGAGTCGGTTCACCTCTTTTTTTTTAAATAATTCCGATGCTCAGAAAATAAAAGAAAAGAAATACTAAACTGACTCCAAAAATCCCGAAATAAATTTTCCCCGTCCTCTAAAAATAAGCCGGACAAGGTGAACATTTATTTGGGCCTAAAATGCAATTTTGGAAAACACACTTTTTTCCTAATTCAAATAAAATAGCAATAAAACTCCGAATAAAAATCTTATTTGATTTTAATATTAAATCTTCGATATTTCTCTATTTTGAGGAAGTCATTTTATCCTCTATCTTTTATTTTTATAAAAGAAATAATCGAAGAGTAAATAATTCTCTTTTCAAAATTCAAGAAAAACTCGAATATGAAAATAACGGAATCCCCAACTCTCTCTGTGGGTCCTTGAGTTGCATAGAATTTCTAGGATCAACCAAAATGCAATAAGATATGATATGCAATGATGATCTAATGTTTAACATTCCAAATTAAAAATTTGGGATGTTACAAACCTACCCCCCTTAAGATGAATCTCGCCCTCGAGATTCGGGTTGTCTAGAAAATAGGTGAGAGTGGTCCTTCCGTAGGTCTTCCTCCCGTTCCCAGGTGGCTTCATCTTCGGTATGGTGGCTCCACTAAACTTTGCAGAACTTGATTACTTTGTTGCGTGTAACATGGCTGGCAAACTCGAGTATCTTAACTAGTTTCTCCTCATACATCAAATCGCTATCCAACTGAATCGCCTCCAAGGGCACGGTATCTGTTAATGGTATATCGGCCATCTTAGCATGACACTTCTTTAGCTGTGAAACATGAAACACATCATGAACTCCTGACAGTCCTTCAGGTAAATCCAACTTGTAGGCAACTTCTCCCATACGTTCCAAAACTTTGTATGGTCCTACAAAGCTCGGCTCTAACTTTCCCTTAACTCCAAAGCACTTAACTCCTCGAAGTGGGGATACACGAAGATACACTCTTTCTCAAACTTCGTAAACTATCTCCTTGCATTTAGAATCCACATAGCTCTTCTGCCTGGATTGGGCTACTTTGAATCTATCGCGAACTAGCTTAACCTTTTCTTCCGATTCCTTAATCAAATCTGGTCCAAACAACTGTCGGTCTCCAACTTCATCCCACAACAACAGTGTTCTGCACCTCCTTCCGTACAAGGCTTCGAAAGGGACCATCTTCAAACTGGCTTGATAGTTGTTGTTATAAGAGAAGTCAGCATAAGGCAAATTATCGTCCCAACTAGATCCATAATCTAGCGCACAAACTCTCAACATGTCCTCCAGAATCTGATTTACCCTCTCAGCCTGTCCATCTGTCTGCGGGTGAAAAGCTGTACTGAACTCTAGCCTGGTTCCCAAAGTTTCATGCAACTGATTCCAAAACTTTGAAGTAAACTGGGTTCCTCTATCTGATACAATGGTCCTCGGAACTCCATGCAGACATACGATCCTGGTCATGTATATCTTTGCCAACTTAGCATTGGTGTAAGTGGTCTTCACTGGAATGAAATGAGCTACTTTCGTCAAACGATCGACTACAACCCATATCGAGTCATAGCCAGAACGAGTCCTGAGTAATCCCGTGATAAAATCCATGCCTAGCTTATCCCACTTCCATTCGGGTATCGGCAATGGCTATAACAATCTGGCTGGCTTCTGATGCTCTACCTTCACTCTCTGACATACATCACAAACTGCTACATACTCCGCAATATCCTTCTTCATTCCGGTCCACCAGAAACTTTCCTTAAAACCCAGATACATTTTGGTATTACCTGGGTGAATCAAATTTGGCGAATCATGGGCCTCTTGCAAAATCAACTTCCTGATCTCCTGATCATTTGGCACATATACACGGTCCTCAAACCATAAGGTATCGTGCTCATCTTCATGAAATCCTTTAGATTTTCCTTTACTCATCCTTTCCTTTATCTTGGCAATCTCCTTGTCCTTCTTCTGAGCTTCTTGATCTTATCCATCAAGGTAGACTGAATCTCCAATGCTGCTACATAGCCTCTCGGAACTATCTCCAAACATAGCTCACGAAGGTCTTATGCTAACTCCTTGGGTAACTCTTCGGTCATGTGGGTATTTAGATGACTTTTGCGGCTCAACGCATCGGCTACTACGTTAGCCTTTCCAGGATGAAAATGCAATTTCATATCATAATCCTTTATTAGCTCTGACCATCTTCTCTGCCTGAGATTCAATTCCTTCTACCTGAAAATATACTTCAATCTCTTGTGATCCATGTATACTTCACAATGCTTTCCGATGAGAAAATGTCTCCATGTCTTCAATGCATGCACTACGGCTGCTAACTCCAAATCATGCGTAGCATAATTTAGCTCATGGGGTTTAAGCTATCTTGAGGAATATGAAACAGCTCTTCCTTCCTGCATAAGCACTGCTCCAAGTCCTCGACGAGAAGCATCGCAATACACTTCATAATCCTTGCGTTGATCTGGCAGGATCAACACTGGCGATGTAACCAAGCGTCTCATCAACTCTTGAAAACTGGCCTCACATTCCTCAGTCCAATTGAATTTGGTGTGCTTCTTTAACAACTTCGTCATTGGCTTTGCACTACTAGGAAAAGGCCTGCTAGTGGCGCACCTGTTTTGGCTACTAATGGCGCACTACAGGTGCGCCACTAGCATCACGCCATTAGAATTTTTTACTAATGGCACACCACGGGTGTGCCATTAGTATCTGGTATAATAATGGTGCACCACGCAGTGCGCCATTAGTATATCCCACGGTGCGCCATTAGTATGCCTCCCAGGGGGCCATATTTACCCATGTTCTCTGGCTTACTAATGACGCACTAGTTGATGATGCGCCACTAGTGTGCTCTGGCTTACTAATGGCGCACTAGTTGGTGGTGCGCCACTAGCATGAATATTAGGGATTTTTTTCTTTTCTTATATTTGCACAGGTTACAAAATATATTACTGGACAGAATATAGACAGCACCACACAACAACAGCAGATTCATCGAATACAATAGAAGATTAGTCTCCGAATACAATTCACCATATTAGTCTCCGAATATAATTCACCATATTAGTCTCCGAATTCAAAAGACCGAACAAAGATAGAACATTACAAGTCTTGAGACTGCGAGTAGCGAGTCTGTCTTCACATTACAAGTCGATATCGATCATCTAAACTACCATCACATAGAAGAGAGCTGTGGTCATCAGATGAGCATCATCGCGATGAAACTGGTCTTCATTGGTTCCTCCTCCGCTCCCTCCTCTCTCCCGCTAGATAGCGCACATATCTAGATTCCGCCTCCGCCCTAGTGGTGTACCCTTTGTAACTGTTACCGCTGAAACGGTGAACCTGTCTCTGACACTCCTCCCAGTCGTCGTAGACTCCGGGAACCTTACCCTTGTACACGACATACGACGGCATCTCTATGCACTAGCCAAACAAAACGTTAGTAGCAATTCACAAACAATACATAAGCAATATATAAGTATGCAAAAAAGGATCGGAAGAGAAAAGCAAGACATTAATAGCATGATTCATGGTCCTACTAATAAATAGCATCGATTACATCTAAGTTGAACGACTGTCCAAACCAAAGAGACATATAAGTTCATTAAAGTTTAATTACAACATGAGCTAATCGCTATTTCAGAACTACACATAGCATCACTACTTTCGACTCAACTCAGGGACCGGAGCGTGGATGAAGACGCCGTCTCTCGTGATGGTCATGAAATCGCAGGCATTGTCAGCCTGCATTTGTAGCGTTGTGTCTATATCACTGTTGGACGGTTGATATCTGAGGTAGAACTTCCCCGAGGTATGAAGGACATCTTGATGGATGATTTCCACAAACTCCGACTGGATGCGAAAGAATTCTTGTCTAATGTCCGCGTCCTAGATTGCCGACAAGCTTGCGGCCCAATCTTTGAGATTATTTGGTAGCAGAAGGTTGATTATGGTCCCGTACGATCACCCGCATGTGATGGAGGGCGTAGTAGGCATCCTGCTGACCGCCAGGCAGCTGCTTGACGCAGATAAACATCGTATTGTGGGCGAACACGTGCTTGTCGTACCCACGAACTGCCCTGGTGAAGGTGCCTCCAGATCTGGCGTAGCCGGGGAGAACATCATCAAGAACTTTCCTGATATTTGTGTAGTCTTTCTTCGACTGACGGTCCGAGTCGAAATACGTGGCCATGGAATATTCCGGGCTTAAGAGGACGAGTGTGCAATGTGTGTCACTGCACAAAACATGGAATGTTAGAAAAAAAGAACGATCGAAATCTAAGAAATCATATGTTATGGGGCGGTGAGGGGATGACTTACTCGGGAAAGTAAGGCACAAGGAAGTTATCCTCATCTGGTTTTGCCAGAATGATGCCTTCGAGGTATGAACTCGCGACTTGCCGGTCCCCAGCGCTGCCCAAGATCTTGGCACGCATGTAGAAGGGGTCGACTATCACGATGTCCGGGGTCTTGTCTCTAATGATCCGCATCTCCATACTCAGCGAAAATAGCCGAACAAAGGTGTAGTGCAATGGATGAAGGTTAAACATAGCGAAGATGTCATCAAACCGCAGGACGATCATACCCTCGATGGTGTTATCCACAAAGCCCTTGCCCTCTGGCACCTTGGCCATGAAAACCGGGTATGCCACATCATTCTCGGAGAGATGCCGCTTCTCCAAAGAAAGAACACTATCATGCAGACTCCGCATAGCACCGGTTGCAGCAGTGAGCAGATTAGTTGGTAGCATCGGCCTACCCGCCACATGCACCCTCCTCGAGATATCCTTAGGTGAAGGTGGACCGTGCTAAGCACGGATCGTACTCGGTGCTGGTTGGCTTGCACCCTTGTTACTCTTTCTTTTCCGTCCCTTCTTCTTCTGCTGTAATGGGATCGAGTTCTGCTCACAGACCGCCTTCTTGAGTGTGTTGGGGCTGATAATATTTCGCACCTCGGCTATCTGAGGCTCGGTGAAGGCGGCAGCTGGAGGCATCTCCTGAGAACTGAGCGCTAGACGACGCTTGTTGCAATTGGGTTTCTCCGCGGGACTAGCTAGATCGCGGTCGTCTTTTTTAGGGTTCAGTTCTTGAGAAGGAAGCCCGAAGAATTCGTCACCGTACCCATGTTCGGCAAAGTACTTATCAACATTGGTAAATGTACCGTTATCATTGTCGTCGTCGTCTGGATCCTGTGCCATATGCATGTTCGGATCCTGTGCCATAGGGATTTCCGGCATGTCCGGTAGCGTTGCGGCGGTCTTGCCATGGCTTGGCGCCGGCACGACTGGCGGTGTTGTCTGTGGGGTGGTTTCCCCCGCCCCCAAACGATCTGTCTCTTCAGCCAAAGCAGAAGCCAGCTTACGCAGGCGCTGACGGTCATCACATCATCTTCGTCGGCCCCAGTGGGTCATATCGGAGGTAACAACTCGTCGTAGCCTGGCAGCACCCGAACCAGTTCAACCCTATACACGGTGGGTGGCATCGGATTACCATGGAACACGGGGTTGCCCGGTTGAATGATTCTGCCCTTGGCGACATCAATCAACTCGCCGCCCACGAAGTGCAGGAGAGTGCATGGAACGTCGGCGGCGCCCTGCGAAAACATGTAGGGCATGAGGGATGCCCAGTCAAAGGCAAGGAGATGAAGTCATCGGCCGAGAGGCTTAGTTACCGTGATGGCGTCGAGCTCGGCTAATGTCGAGGCATCGCCAACGGCGGGTGTGCAACTGACGGAGGGGCCGCTTGCTGCTGAGGTGCCGGCCGGCGTACACCCAGGTGCATTAATCTCCAATGCCCGTGCCGGTGTTGGAGACACCAATACCGCCTCCACCGGAGACACCAATGGTGCCACCTGCGCGTTGTGCGAGTTGCTGGCCGTGAAGCTGGGAACCGGGGGCGTCCCCTGTTGGTCACCCGCAATCCACGCTTGCAGCCCCTCAATCAAAGTAGGCACAATGGCGGTGAGCGTCGTTCCCAGTTGTTGTCGCACTTGCTCTTGGACAATCTCCGGAATCTGCGCCACTTGTGCCTTGAGTTCTTAAACCTCGCGCGACTGGCTTTCTGAGTTGGTCTTTCTCTCCTTTCGCCCACCAGCGTTATAGTATCACGACCATTTTGTGGACAAGCCTTTGCCGGCCACACGACCAGCTGAAGACGGCTTACTGAGCTTATCCTTGTTTTTCATTATGTTCAACGCCCTATTTAGAGTGTTGTCCCAAGGAGAGCTCTAAGACGACCGCGCGCTACTGTTTTCAGTCTCCTGCGGAAGGAATGTGAACCATTTAGAAATTTGGCTTCATTAATTAGAATGCAACCATATGGAGCTAATTACGCGGGGTGTATTCCTTACCAGAACACGATCAAGCGCCCTGGTCTTCGGATCCGTGATAAGCTCCTTTGTTACCGGGCCCTCCTTGTACCGGGCCCTGACATAGTTCATGGTCTGCTTGTCACAATATTTCTCGAAGCGGGGCAGTAGGCCTTTCTCGGCATGCTCCGTGTCCTCCTTGTCCCATATAGGCTCCGCCACTCTGTAACCGCCGGGACCGAGTTGGTGGACCCCTAAGTTCAACTCCCGCATTTCTTTCCCCCACTGACTTGATTCCACGGTTGCGCTTCCCTCGCACTTGATCTTGAACTCCTTGTAGTCATCTTCGTTGATCGAAGGATTTTTCGCCTTCATCTTCTCAGAACTATCACCTTTGTCAATCATTCTCTTCACCGCGCTTCTCCAAGTAGACAGGGCCGTGCTCATGCTCGTGAGGGCGACACTGTTCACTTTATTCCTTGAGAGGCGTGTGTTTGCAAAGTCAGCGGGGAACTTGTATCGTTCGTGCAGCTTCATGAAGAGGAGGTTGCGCAAATTCCCTCGGTCCTTATGCCTTAGGTTCTCGGTGTTGGTCGAGACGGTGCTCCAGAGAATGCACCCGAGCTGAACCGAGTACCCGTTGACTAATTCTTTGGGCACCGTTGGATTCCCGTCGGAGTTCACTTCAGTAAATTCCTCCTTGACGGCGCCGAGCACGTTCGGGCGCCGGTCCTTCCATTTCCTCTTCGGTTGGCTGCCATCTATGCGTGCGCTGCCATCATCAGTGGTGGCATCCTCGGCGGCACCATCATTGGTGTCATCCCCGACGCCACTAGGGGTTGTGTAGTCAGGATCGGTGTCTTCCGCGACATCCTCATAGCGGTGAGGTTCTTCCTCCATCTCCTGGGACAACTCCCAGAATTACTTGCCCGAACCGCCGGCCTCATTGTTGTGGGCCATGTTTTGCTCTAAATAGGAAAACATTTGGTCAAAATGTTGGTTATTGTCAAGGAACAAGATCATGGTCTCATCATTTAGGGTTTGTCGACACCGAGGCATCCTAAAAGCTAAGCTTTTATCATTTAGGGTTTGTCGATGCCGAGGCACCCTAAAAGCCTAAGCTTTCATCATTTAGGTTTTTATCGACACCAAGGCACCCTAAAAGCCAAGGTTTTATAATTTATGGTTTGTCGACATCGAGGCATCCTAAAAGCTAAGCTAGGAAGGAGAATTCTAAGTTGGGCCTAATCACCTGACTCTATTGCCACCTATGGTTTAATGCAGCAAGAATAAAGGGGCAGTTGATCCTACTTAATTAAGTACTAAGATACCCCGGCCCATGCATTAGTCGCAAGTACCCCATATGTCCTATTTTTAGCAAAGTCATGCTAAAATTCACGGAAAATTTCAGCATGACCTTTGCTGAAAATAGGACATATGGAGTACCTGAATTTGCCAGAACGGAAGTTAATCGACATTCCAGCAAACTCAAGGTCCTCTCGGGGTACCTGCAAAATCATCATGACACGATGGTCGGAGACATGACCTTTGCTAAAAATTGTTTTTTGTAAAAGATGATCATGCCAGCCAGCCAGGCAGGTGATTGTCACTCAAATTAAGCTGGGCTTAGACTGACTAAAGCATCTGTCTTCCTCCCTTTGTTTTTCGCTCTTCCTTTCACATTAACTTTACTTTCCAAAGGAAATAAAAATACAGTGCATACATACATACTAAAGCAGGTAGATAGATAGTTAGATAGATGAGCATGTTCAGTTTACAAGAATGAATATAAACAAGCAAAGAATGCATGCATGCATATCAAGCCCGCCTTGACAAATCTACCAAGCCTGCCTAAAGCATGTCTGCATGATGGGTATCACGCTATCAGTTACTACCAGTTAATTACTAGTCATGCCAAATAAGATACTCCTCCTCATCATCATAAAAAAATGACCAATCAGCACATGCATCAATATGCTCCTCTCCTCTGCTATTACTTCTCTGCTGCTACAAACATAACCACAACAACAATAACAACTGGTGACCACCAACCAATAGCAGTCTCATTCACCACACAATTCAACCAGACAACACAGACAGACTTTTAGGGATGGTTTGATCAACCTAGAGAGTCTCTCTTTAACAATAGCGAAATGGTTTGATCATTTTACATGCGATGTTCAGTAAATCAGATAAAAGCTAATTATGTACCATTTTATACAACTTCTTTGGCAAGAAAGTACTTGCAAGTAACAACCTAGAGCAGGATATCCACTACAATTTTTACGACAGCAGATTAGATGGTGGCATGGTTCTTCCTCCCGCGTGATGGGCATTCCTAACAGCTAATACTCATCCGTGCACAGACATTGCATTCGCATCAGTGCTGCTACTTGCATTTGGTAAACACTTGGGACATTAACCAGCTACAGAATTAGGTAAGCTCAGTCTCAATGTTCTGAAAACATAAGAGCTCATGTCATAGATATGCTGGTGTGGTAAAGGAAAATATTGATAAAATAGCTCTAGATCTCAAGAGTCTAAATGGAAGCTTGTGAAAAAATGGCCAAGATTGCACCTTCTATCTACTCTGGCCCTAAGTCCCAATTTAGTTTTACAAGCCAAAGCGTGAGAAAACACCAGATAGAAGAAAAATCAAGCTTGTAGATTTAAAATATGGTTTGACACAAGGCATGTTTGCTTATGTCAAGATATCGAACAACCTTCATTTGAGCCATGGCAGATAACTTTTAAGCTATGCCACTGAAGAATAAGGACGCCAAACAGAATATAGTCAGCACCATATTATAGTATGCTCCAGTGCAGCAGAAAATTTACATCAGACCAATTAGGCTCATTTTTCAAACTCCGGAGCTTGCAACTTTGCACCCCGTGCCTAATAGACTAGACGTACTGATTAAATCTTACACCCTATCCATCGAGTTTCACACTGACAGAAAGAACATCACATTTTATCATCGAATGCTAAGATAACATCATTCAAGCGCTTCAATTGATAAATTCGCATAGCAGAGGAGCTCACCGTCTGGTGACGAGGCAGAGGCAGGTCGGCAGCGGCCGGTGTTGAAGAGGGGGGCGTCGTCGAGGAGGGCGGTGAAGAGGGGGGCGTCGGCATCTCGCCTGGATGCTCTGCACGACGGGGAAGGGGCGGCGTCCGGAGGCAGAGGAGATGGTGGGCACGGCCCTAAACTCGGGGTTGTCGGTGGACGAGGAGATGGTGCGGGGAGCCGGCGGCGGGCGGAGTCGTCGGC
>NC_041388.1:377275467-377308888 GCF_002162155.2 Triticum dicoccoides | reverse complement strand
GGTGGTGGAGCGGGGGAGGGTGCGGGGGGTCATCGGCGTCGGTGGAGCGGGGGAAGGTGCGGGGGGTGCTCGGCGGCGGTGGAGCGGGGGAGGGTGCGGGGGGTGCTCGGCAGCGAGGGGGATCTGGCGAGGAGGGATAGCGATCGAGATGGAGGGGGATCAAAATCGAGTGTCCTCATGAATATTCAATATTTTTTCATATTGAATATGAAAAAATATCATCAAATTTGAAAAAATATTCATGAATTCAAAAAGTGTCCATGAATTAAATTTTAAAATATTCATGAGTTCAAAAAATATTAACAAATTCAATACTTTTTGTGAATTAGAAATTCAATACCATAATAAACATAAATAAATATTCATGGGGACACTAGAACAGAAGAAATGTCATTTCAATATGTCGAAATACAATCGAGAAATGAAGGCTACAATTTAAATACAATTGATCTTAGCTAGCTATATGTTCACAATCTTCTTGCCCTTCTTTTCCGCAAATGGAGTTCTTCTATGGAACAGACGTCCTTTAGGTAGGGTGGTCCTGCTTCTTCTTGTGGTGTATGACACTTCATCGTCATCATGTTCCATCTTCGGGTCGCCATGCTTGTCGATGTCTTGCTCATTGGCGACTCCATCCATTCCGATGTTCTTCCTTTTGCCTCTCCTCATGACAACACGACTGGGCTTTGACGGGTCGGTAATGAAGAAGCATTGGTCCGCTTGGGAAGCCAGTACCCATGGCTCATTTTTCGCTATTGCGCCCGCGGTCTTGGATTTGGCTTCGGGTATAACCATGATGGTGAAATACCAGTCTTCTAGGACGCTCTTGGCCCATCTAACATGGAACATCGGGACCTTCTCTCCAGCATAGCTCTGCTCCCAGATCTCCTCAATCCTTCTGTAGTATCTGTCCTTGTCGTTACCAGTGTAGGATTCCATCGTTACCCTGGAGTTCTGATAACCATCGCTCTTCATGTCCTTGTCCTCGGTGTAGAATGTGTAGCCGTTGATATCGTACGCCTCATAGGTCATCAGGTTGTGCTCGGCGCCCTGTGACAAGGCCAATATGAGTTTTTATTCTGCGAAAGAATCCTCATGTAATGGGTACGACAGAAGCTTCTTCTTGAACCAACACGTGAAACATGAGTTATGCTCTTTGATTATATCTTCGTCCGTCCTCTGTTGGCCTCGGTCATTGTACGTCTTCTCAATAAAAGTTTTGTGCTCTACCACCCAAGGATCGACCACGTCTTTGTGTTGTAGCGCGACTAGGTTTGCTCTTTCAAAGTCGGCGAGTCGACCCTCGAAGTCGACATGCATTTTGCGGCGACCCTCACGGTGATCCCATCCAGCGAGCCTGCTGAGGTGCCTATTGATGGGAAGACCAACGGGGTTCTCGATGCCTAGATAATTCGTGCAGTAGGAGATGCACTCTTCGGTCAGAAAGCCCCTGGCTATGCTTCCCTATGGACGTGACATGTTGCGAACGTATCCTTTAATGACACCATTCATCCTTTCGAACGACATCATGCTGTGCAGGAACGTCGGCCTGAGCTGGATGATATCCTCCACGATATGGACCAGCAGATGCACCATAACGTCGAAGAATGCGAGCGGGAAGTACATCTCAAGCTCGCATAGTATCACCACGATCTCTTCTTGTAGCCTTTTGAGTTGCCTCACGCCAACCGACTTCCGAGAGATGACGTCGAAAAAGTTGCATAGGCCAAATAGCGTTTCACGGACGTGCAAGTCCATGATCCCACGGATTGCAACTGGAAGTATCTGCGTCATCAGCACGTGACAGTCGTGAGACTTCATCCTGCTGAACTTCTGCTTCGCTGAGTCTAGGTATCTTCTTATCTTCCCCGCGTAACCGTAAGGAAGTTTTACTCCTATGAGGCAGGTGAAAAACTAATCGTTCTCCTCCTGACTTAGAGTGAAGCATGCGGGAGGGAAGTCATTTCCGGTCTTCTTGGCCTTTTTGCCTTTGCGACGACTTTCTGTGTCCTGCTTCGCCTCATCATCATCATCATTAGCGTGAAGCTCCTCCCTGATGCCCATTGATTTCAAGTCCGCCCTTGCTTTCAGCCCATCTTTGGTCCTCTCTGGCATGTTGAGCAGGGTACCAAGCAGACTCTCGCACACGTTCTTCGTGATATGCATGACATCAAGGCTATGAGGCACACGGTGGATCTTCCAGTACGGCAAGTCCCAGAAAACAGACCTCGTTTTCCATACCTTCAGCAGCGGCTCTGGTGCCTTTCGCTTCTTTCCCGGCTTTGGCGCCTTTTGCTTCTTTCCCGACAGTGGGCAATCTTTCCAATTTTTCAACAGCTCGTCTATTTCCTCGCCGCTCCTCGTACGCGGGAGTCTTCGGGGTTCGGTTTCACCATCGAACAGATCCTTGCGTTTTCTCCACGGGTCATCATCGCGAAGCCACCTTTGATGTCCCATGAACACGGTTTTCGAAGACCCGGGATCTCTATCTAGCTGGCGATACGTTGTGTCATCCATGCACCTGGCGCATCGAGAAAATCTGTGGACCACCTGCCCCGCGACATATCCCTAACCGAGATAGTCCTGCACCATCGTGAGCAGTGCGGCTCTCATAGGGAAATATTCTTTCTCTGCGGCGTCCCACATATTGGCTGGCGTTTTTCATAGCATGTCTAGCTCCTCTTTCAGCAGCCCCAGATACAGATTGATGTCGTTCCCTGGTTGTTTCGGCTCTTCAATTAGCATACTCATGTGAATGTACTTCCTCTTCATGCACAACTAGGGGGGAAGGTTGTACATCCACACAAACACAGGCCAGGTGCTATGTGTGCTTCTCTGGCTGCCAAACGGATTGACACCATCGATGCTCATGCCCAGCACGATGTTCCTTGGATCATTCCCAAATTCTGGGTGTTCGAAGTTCAATGCTTGCCACTGGCTCCCATCCTTAGGGTGACTCAGCATCTTGTCTTTTTTATTTATCTCCGGATCATTTGCATCATCCTCTCGCTTCTTCTCCTCCCTATCCGCGTGCCAATGCAGGAGCTTTGCTACCTTAGGGTCCGTGAAATACCGCTGCAGACAAGGAGTGATCGAAAAGTACCACGCCACTTTTCGAGGAGCTTTCTTCCTCTTCTTGTATCGAGTGACGCCGCACACCGGACATATGGTAGACTCCGCGTGCTCGTCCCAATAAATGATGCAATTGTTCATACACACATGGTATTTCACGTGCGATAAATCCAGAGGACACACGATTTTCTTCGCCTCCTCGAAACTGGTCGCGCACTTGTTCCCCTTGGGAAGACGTTCGTGCCAGAATGACATGTTCTCGTCGAAGCATGTGTCGGTCATTTTGTGGTTTACCTTCATCTCCAGAGCCATGAGCGTTATTTTCAGGCGGGTATCCTCGGGCCTGCATCCTTCATACAATGGAGTAACCGCGTCTATCTCTAGTTGATCCAGCTTGGCTTTCTCTCGGGCGACAGCTCCTGTGTTATTTGTCTGCTTGAGAAGCAGCTCTTGAATATGAGGGTCCTGCACCCAGCCCATCGATGGTCCATCGTCGTCTGCTCCGGCATCTTCATCTTCATGATCATGCCCTTCATCTTGATCTTCTTCATCATCATGTCTGGCATCTTCTACATGATGACTGTGTACACCATCACCGTCGTGATCATGTCCTGGAGATTCTTCGTCTTCTCGCCCGCCCTCGCCGCGGTGGTTGTCTTGCTGCCCTTCCTCATTTCTTGCCCGGCCCCCATGGACGACTTCATAGTCATATTCATCACCTTGCCATCGATAGCCATCCATGAAACCACGCAAGAGCAGGTGGTCCCGCACCTGCCCGGAATCCGGGTTCGCAATAAGGCTCTTCAGCTTGCATCTTCGACACAGACATCTTATCTCCGTCTCGTTCTTTTGAAGCATCTCGGCCTTCGCGGAGCTCAAAAACCTATTCACGATTCCTTAGGTCATCGTGCGGACCATGGTCGCCTGCGGGGTCGAGCAAAACAATATTTTAGAACCAAGAAAAAATTTGGCATGACTTTCCCTAAAAACAGGATAAAAAAGAATGCATAGTGCCCAAATTCTCGCTGAAACGGAAATGAATCAACATTCCGGCAAAATATTGGCAACTATCGCATTTCAAATACCGGTACCTACAAACACAAACATATATGCAACACCACAAACATATGCAACACCACAAACATACATAGATCTAGCTAGGCCATAAAAAGTGCATGTGCACGTTGTTGGAGGGAGAAAAAAGTAGATCTACAACATAAAGAAAGCTTTCCCCTTACTTACCTATCAAAAAAGGTAATTTAACCACTTAATTTGGATGAATCTATGGTGCAAATGAGGTGAGGAGGAGGAGGCGGAGGTGGAGAAAATGAAGTGGGGAAAGTGAGTGTGTAGGTGGCTGTCCAAAATATCTAGCTGGTCCCAGGTTACTAATGGCACACCACCTACAAATGCGCCATTAGTAACCCTGGTTACTAATGGCGTACCAGTTGGTGGTGCGCCATTAGTAGTTTTGCAAAAAAAAATGATAGTAGTGGCGCACGGGGTGAGTTGTGCGCCATTAGTATTTTTGGAAAAAAAATCATGTTAGTAGTGGCACACCATGGGTGTGGTGCGCCACTAGTGTCTATCACACTAATGGCGCACCAACACATGGTACGCCACTGGTATAGTAGTGGCGCACCACATGTCTGGTGCGCGATTAGTGTCCATATTATCTATAGCCCTTTTCCTAGTAGTGTTGCAATCTTCGAGAAATTCTCAATGAACCTCCGGTAGTATCCTGCGAGTCCAAGAAAATTCCGGATCTCTCCAACTGTCGTGGGTGCTTCTCAATTTGTCACAATGACGACTTTGTTGGGGTCTACTGCTATTCCTTCTCCGGATATAACATGTCCAAGAAATCCCACTTCCTTTAACCAAAACTCACACTTGCTGAACTTGGCATATAGTTGATGTTCTCTGAGCTTCCCAAGTACCAAATGCAAGTGCTCCTTATGCTCCTTTTTGTTCTTCGAGTAGACTAGAATGTCATCTATGAAAACTACAATGAACTTATCCAAAAACTCCATAAAAACTTTGTTCATCATGTTCATAAAATAGATAGGTGCGTTAGTCAGGCCAAATGACATAACGGTATACTCATATAGCCCATACCTTGTGGTAAAAGCTGTCTTAGGTATATCCTGCTCTCGAATCTTCAACTGTGGTACCCTGATCGCAGATCGATCTTGGAAAACACCTTAGCTCCTTGCAGCTGATCAAACAAATCATTGATCATCGGCAGTGGGTACTTATTCTTGATTGTTACTTCATTCAATCCACGATAATCAACGACCATTCTTAATGATCCATCCTTCTTTTCCACTAGAAGTACTGGTGATCCCCAAGGCGACGAACTTGGGCGAATATATCCTTTATCTAGTAACTCCTTAATCTGCTTCTTAATTTCCTCCAAATCCTGAGTGGACATCCTGTACGGTCTCTTAGATATTGGTCCTGTGCCTGGCAAAAGCTCAATCAAAAAATCGATGTCTCTATTCGGTGGCATGCCTGACAACTCTTCTGGAAATACATCCGGGAATTCCTTCACCACTGGTACTTCCTCCTGTACTACTCTCGATAAGCAATTTACTTGAGTCCTATTCGGCACATGTCGGGATACATACTTGATCCTTCTTCCTTCTGGGGTGGTGAGCAAAATCGACTTACTGGCGCAATCGATATTTCCTCCATACATCGATAGCCAATCCATACCCAGAATCACATCCAAACCTTGCGACTCCAGAATTATCAGGTCTGAGGGGAAAACATACCTACCTATGGTCAATGGCATCTGAAAACATCCTTGGCTTGCCATGTACTCTGCTCCTGGCAAGCTCACTAACATTGGTGTACTAAGAACTTTGGTGGGCAGTTTATACTTATCCACAGATCCCCTCGATATGTCTGACTGAGATGCACCAGTATCAAAAAGAACGACTGCAGTAAATGACTTAACCAAAAACTTACCTATTACTGCATCTGGCTGGGCTTCAATCTCCTCGTCGTTAACGTGGTTCATCTGTCCCCTCGTGAAAGGGTTGGGCTTGTTCCCAGAGCTTCCATTTCCGTTTCCGTTCTTAGCTTCAGGACATTCATTGGCGTAATGTCCGGTCTTCTATCACTTGTAGCAAGTAACGTGGCTTAGATCCTTCTTGGCAGGTGTTGCTGGGTTGGAACGGTTCTGTGCGTTGCTTCCTTCATTACCATTTCCGTTCCTAGGGCCACTATGGTTGTGCGAACTTCCTCCATTATGAGTGTGGCCTCCATGGTTATGCACAAGTCCTCCTGAGTTCGGGGTGAAACGGGGTCTCTACTGAGCTCCAGAATTATACTTCCCTTGTCGATACTTCCTCTTGCGGCTGTCAATCTCCCGCTGCTTCCCTTCAAGCATGAGAGCTCTATCCACCAACTCCTGGTAGTTATTGAAATTTGCTACCATAAACTGCATGCTCAACTCATCATTCAGTCCTTCCAGAAACTTCTCCTTCTTAGCTGCATCTGTAGCAACGTCATCTGGGGCATAACGTGCTAGCTTACTAAATTCATCCACATACTGGCCAACAGTGCGCCCTCCTTGGCGTAAGTTGCGAAACTCATGCTTCTTCATGGACATAGCTCCTGCTGAAACATGCGAGTGCGGAAAGCTTGCTGGAACTGATCCCATGTGACAGTGGCTATAGGATAGGTGACAGTGTAATTCTCCCACCATGAGGCTGCTGGTCCATCCAATTGGTGTGCGGCAAAACACACCTTCTCAGCATCTGTGCATCCTGCAGTGGTTAACTCCCTTCCAATCCTACGGAGCCAATCATCTGAAACTATTGACTCGGTGCTACTGGAAAACACCGGCGGCTGCAACCTCAGAAAACGGGCTAAGTTGTCAACCGGGGGTGGTGGTGGTGGGTTGTTGTTGCTGTTGCCTTGGTTCTAAACTAACAACTGCATCAAGGTATTCTGCTGCTGGATCAACTGAGTGAGCTCCGGTGGAAAGGTAAATTCGGGTCATGTCTCGGAGGCATCTGGGGTTTAGAGAGAAGAGAAATAGAATAGAATGAGGTCTAGTGAGAAAACACTACCCATATGCACATGAGACAAACACAATCATTTCACTCAATCAATCAAAGGCATACAGTCGGTCTAGAACTTATCGTTATAAAAGTGCTTGGACTATACTATTTACATGGTAGACTACTACTACTGTTTTGTGGTCGACTAGAAAAATTGATCGGTCGAAGATTCCATGATATCTGCTCCAGCTTCATCAACATAGTCATCATCGCTATCGTCAGGATCCGAATCGGTGTCGTCGATGATGATGTAATCCTCAGGGAGAATCTCCTTGGGTTCTTCGTCTTCTTCTCCCGGCGCGCGGTCTCCCATGAAAACTCCTAAATTCCTTTCCAGGTCGTCATTCTTTTCCACTAGCACAACGATTTCCTAATAATCTTCGCGCGTAGCCTTGAGTTCCTCTTCAAGCTCCGTGATCCTTGTCATTGCATTCTTCAAATCCATCATGCCTGCGCACATCTGATTCTCCTGGCGACAGATGTGCTGGTTTAACTCCTGAATGAAAGCAACAATTGATATATCCTTCTGGTGCTAATCATCTCCCATTGCTCATCTCGGCGCCCACAAATCTGGTAGATAGTATCCTTGAGATCCTTTTGGTAAACTTCTCCAATGTGTCCCATTATGATGTGAGCTACCATACTCTTTCCTAGACTCCAGGTTGGTGCATCAAAAGAAAACTCTATGGGCTTAGTGACTGGCGTAAATGTCCTTCATGGTACTTGAACTTGAATCATCGAGCACTCCTCTTCTGGTAAACTGGCATTGTAAGTCCCGGTGAATCTTGGTATTCCAATGTTTAGGTACTTAGTGACTTCCTTCAAGTGACGTCCAAAAGGGGTGTCATCATCCGGTTGTGTGAACTTGATCCTTGCATCCGCCATCCTAAAGAGTAGAAAATGGAGAGGAGTTAGAAGTGAGAAGAGAGTAGTGATCTAGGGCATTAGCTTAGTGGTCGTGTCCAACAGTCAGCGTGTGCTCTGATACCATCTTTGTAGCGACCAGACCTCAAATAGTCTGATCTCTGTGTATAAGTGTCATCCCTGGATCGGTAATGCTGACACACACAGTACTTGAAGGCTTTATAACAGAGTGGCAATCACACACTTATACACATCGGAAGGCTTGGAAGATAAAGTGAGTCCATCAACTCCAACGGCATCACTGAGTGAAAGACCACGACCTAAGGCTCCTTACTCGTCGTCTGATAAGTCTGCAACATGATACGTTGCAGCCCGAAAACGGGTCAGCACATAGAATATGCTGGCAAGGTAACACAAGAGAATAATGAATAGAATAAAGCTATCACTATATGCATATATGGCCGGTGGAGGCTGTATGGTTCATATGTTTTGCATAAAGCCAATTTTTCCCTACTGCAAAGGAATATGTTTTATTTAACTACTAAATTTGTTGAAAACATTGAGAATGGTAAACCCCATCTCAATCCTAATTAAAAGTAATCATTCACCCAAACAAAATTATATAATTAAGAGTGATGAGATCCACATGATAATCCAAGAACTAGATACTCAAGATGTCCATAACCGGGGACACGGCTAACCATGATTAGTTTGTACACTCTACAGAGGTTTGTGCACTTTTCCCCACAAGACTCGATCTCCTCCGTTGGATTTCTCGCACTACATAATGTTTGAGAAACGGATGACCGAAACACAGTCTTTTAGAAGCGTTAGCACCTTACGATGGGTAGACCGGTACACCTACATCCCTTACATCTGCTAGTCTACCACTGAAGAGTTCACACAACTTAATAAACTATGCTAGAGCCCATAATAGCATGTGGCTACACACGGAAGTTTCCAGTATGAATAGTATTATGATCCCTTTGAGCCTAGGTGGCAGTCCATAGGAGAATCACACGGTACACCGGGATTTCCAAAAAATACAGGCAATCACTGGGTTCCCCAGGTGCCTCAATCCACCCAGATGTGTATTAAAGTTGCCACCTTAAAGTGAACCATTAATTAACAATACTCACATCTGTCATGAAAACTCTCAAACCTAATCCACGTCTACGAGCATAGCATAGCACTATAAGCACAACATAGAAGTAACTCCCAGGGTTTGATAATAAACAGGGTAATAGGTTCCTACCTCATCAACTACTTCCGAACCCATAGTTTAATTCAGATCCTAACCATGCAATGTTTGAGGGTTGATCTAATGTAATAAAACTGGGTAGTAAAAGGTATGATCAAAGTGTTACTTGCCTTGCTGATGATCCGTGAAACCTAGAGACTCGTAGTAGCAGGCTTCGTACTCCGGGTGTTCTATCACAAACAAACAAGCATACAATAAGCAATCAAGCAAAGACACGGGTAAAACTCGAATAAGAGATCTAACCAGAAAGTTCAACCTAAGAACTCCGGTTTGCAAAAAGAATCAAATCAAACAAAGCAACAAAACTCAAACGACAAAAGAAAGAGGCTTCGTTTACTAATCTGGCCTAAATTCAAATTTTACAGTAGCAAAAACTTGTTTAAGTTGATTAAATGGAAAGAGGGTTTCGAGACGAAACTCTAGGCGTTTGAATCGCCTGATTCCGTTAAATGAGCGAAAATTTATACTAAAACGAAAATCGGATCAGAAATCACGATCGAAAATCATCGCGGAAAATCTAAGAAAAAGAAAAATTGATGAACAAGCCAACGAATGAACGTTCGCTGTCTGCGGCTAAACGGTGAAAACTGTTTGCTAAAACGAACATAAAAACGGGCGTTCGCTAAATAACTATACCGAAAAAAATAAACCGAACCGGATCTAATAAAAAAACGGATCTTGGGTTTCCGAAAAAAAACCAAAATGGTTTTCTCACGAAAACCGAGGCAACTACCTCGAGGTCCGGCGGGGGTCCGGCGCTCCGGCGCGGTGGTAGGCGGCGCGACGCGGCGGCGGCGGCACGGGTGGCTGCGGTGGATCGGGGCTAGGGTTAGGGTTAGGGCGCGGTGGCGGCTTGGGCTGGTCGGGAGCTCGGGGCCGCGGCTTGGGTTAGGGTTAGGGCCCGAAGTCGGTTCGCCTCTTTTCTTTTAAATAATTCCGACGCTCAGAAAATAAAAGAAAAGAAATACTAAACGGACTCCAAAAATCCTAAAATAAATTTTCCCCATCCTCTAAAAATAAGCTGGACAAGGGGAACTTTTATTTGGGCCTAAAATGCAATTTTGAAAAACACACTTTTTCCTAATTCAAATAAAATAGCAATAAAACTCCGAATAAAAATCTTATTTGATTTTAATATTAAATCTTCGATATTTCTCTATTTTGAGGAAGTCATTTTATCCTATCTCTTTTATTTTTATAAAAGAAATAATTGAAGAGTAAATAATTAAAATCAAACGATCCTCTTTTCAAAATTCGAGAAAAACTCGAATATGAAAATAACGAAATCCCCAACTCTCTCAGTGTGTCCTTGAGTTGCGTAGAATTTCTAGGATCAACCAAAATCCAATAAAATATGATATGTAATGATGATGTAATGTACAACATTCCAAATTGAAAATTTGGGATGTTACAATGGCACCACAAGTTCACTACAGCAACCGAGTAGGTCACTACATCGCTGGCGGGGAAGGAGGGCATCTCACCTCTCCTATGATGCATGCCCAGCGGCGCCGCCGCAGCTAGTCCCGCGATTTGGCTTCTCCTGCCGCCCATTTGAACAGTTGCACCGGCTACTCATGCCATTTTGTAGGCATGCACATTCTTTCCTCCGCAGCCGACTCCGTGAATATGATCTCTGCCATTAGCCCCAGCTCAAAATCTCTCCCCTGAGATCGACTTGCACCTCCGCCTTGTGCTTCACTAGGCGCAGCTCCTTCGAACTTGTCTCCTGTAACACCCCTGTGTAATGATGCTACAGTAACCCCTGGGGTTAAGTTAATCATTTTGCTAAACAATTGTTTGATCATCCTTGGTTCTCTCTCATTTCAAATTCTAGTTGAATTCAATTTCAAATTCTGAGTGAAATTCACAATTGCTCAAACATGAAAACTAAAATGTTCATCATGTGCCAAATAATCAACAACCAATATTGGTGGTGAACCAACATTTTTGCAAAGGGTTTAAGTGGCCTAAGCTGCTCAAAACAGTGACCTAAGCAATATATTAAATGCCTTTTATTTTATAAAAATTGGCATACTTTTTCAAAAAGGTCTCACAATATTTTGTGGCAATGCATTTTAATTCATTGGAATTGTTTTGGCCATTGGCATAATTTTGCATGCCATTATTGGCTAAAAAGAAAAAGAAAAAGCTGCTGAAAAAAACAAGAGAAAAACAAAAAGAAAAAGAAAAGGAAGGAAGAAGGGGTGGAAGAGCCCCTGGCCTCCACTTGGGCTTCGGCCCACCCGAGCTAGCTGGCCCAGCTAGGCCGGTCCACTCGTCCTCCCCGGTCAACCCCCTCCTCTCTCTGTTCGTCTGATCGGGCGCGTCCCGCTCGTTCCTGCCGGACCAGGCGCGCTGCCCCGTACTCCATGATGCCGATGAGGGGATAAGGCCCTGACGCCTTGCTCCCCTCCTCTCCTGTCTCTCCCACTTACCCCTCGTCCTCTACACCTCTCCCCTCTCCTCTCGCTCGATCCCGAGCGCGCCCGCCGCCATGGCTCCGGCCTAGCCACGGCCATCGTGCCCACCTTGCCACCCCACTGCGTCTCCAAGGGCCACCGTCGTCCGCTGCTTCGACTGGTGCGCCTCGTTGGAGCTCGAAGCCACCGCAACACCCACGACACCGCCCTCTTCCTCCTCTGCTCCGACGAGCTTCGCCACCGAAGACGCCGCACCAAGCCCTCCCCGAGCCCACTTGAGCACACCTGCAGGAGCACCGTGAGCATGCGCTCCTTTCCCCTCTCTTTCCCGAGCCTTTCCGCCGCCGTAGCTCCTCCTCCACGTTGTGCCCGAACGCGGCTCCGCCCGAGCGCGTCGCCGGTGTGGCTCTGGCGACCAAGTGGCCACAAGCCTGTGCACGTCGTGTTCCCCGCAACGGGCAGCACCTCCCGTGCCTGTTAGTTCACGCCTTAGTGCACTGCTGCTTCATTGTGTCATGCCCCGAAAACCACCGCCGCCTCTACTCGTCGTCGACGCAGTTCCGGTCACCCCCGAGTCCAACCGACCACACAACACGACGCGACATCTAGCACGCGTTCGAACGCGACTAACCGTGGTCGTTTTGGAGCCCCGTAGCGTGATCCCCGTCCACGCCCAAACTACCGTCCTCCGCACTCGTCGCCGGCAATGTTTCGGCCATTCCTAGGCCCAAACGTTGGTAGCATTCGACGCGCGAGATCGTCAACTTCCGAACGCGCCTGACCACGGCTGAAATGATGCGCTGTAGCGCGATTCCGGCCGTCTCCAGCATTTGGCCGCCACGGATGGCCTCGCCAGTGTTGCTCCGACGTCGGCGCTGACCTGGCACAGGCGGGGCCCACCTCTGGGTCACTGCCCGTGGGCCCCTGGACCCAGTTGACCAGGTTGACCGTGGTCAATATGCTGACTGGGCACTCAGTGCCACTGACACGCGGGACCCACCGCTTAATCCTCTAACTAAAATCTTTTTTGTAATTAAAATTAATTAATTAGTTAATGAGTTGCTGACATGGGGGCCCAGTAGCTATTTAACCTCAGATTAGTTTAATATAGACTCTGTTAACCAACAGAGGCTGACATGTGGGCCCCACTGGCCAAGTTTGACCTGGTCAGTGCGGCTGTTGACTGCTGACGTCATCTTCATGTCATGCTGACATCATATTCCTTTTCTGTTAATTTTGTTAATTTAATTAATTCCAGAAAATGTTTAAACATTTAAAAATACATAGAAAATAATCCGTAGCTCGGATGAAAATGTTTTCTACATGAAAGTTGCTTAGAAAAATCCAACGGATCCAAATGCGCGGTCCTCTCATATGTCACGTGCTGCTAGCATGCTGAACATGGAACCGTCCCCTCTCTTCCACCTGTCCAGAATTCGTCTAACGTCGGGAATTTATCCTCGGATGTTTATCCCCTCCGTCTGCAATGTGTAGTACTGCGTTAGAGCACTCCTAGCATAGCTTACTGCCATGTCATGCTTTCTGTTGCATCTATTTGCTCTGTATTTACTATTTCTTCCCCTCCTCTATCCGGTAGACCCCGAGACCGATGCCGCCCCTGTGATCGACTACGTCGACGACACTTCTTCTTTTTCAGCAAAGCTCCCAGGCAAGCAAACCCCCCCTTAAGCATTCCGATATCACCCATTTCTTTCTCTCTCATGCTTGCACTAGATTTTGCTACTATTATTGTTTGCTCCTATTCTGATGCTGTAGGATCGAAAGTATGTCTAGAGGGGGGGGGGGTGATTAGACTACTTGACCAAATAAAAACTTAACCTTTTCCCAATTTTAGTTCTTGGCAGATTTTAGCTATTTTAGGACAAGTCAAGCAATCATCACATAATTCAAGCAAGCATGCAAAGAGTATATTGGCAGCGGAAAGTAAAGCATGCAACTTGCAAGAATATAAAGGGAATGGTTTGGAGAATTCAAACGCTATTGGAGACACGGATGTTTTTCCCGTGGTTCGGATAGGTGGTTCTATCCTACATCCACGTTGATGGAGACTTCAACCCACGAAGGGTAACGGTTGCGCGAGTCCACATAGGGCTCCACCCAAGGGCAACGGTTGCGCGAGTCCACAGAGGGCTCCACCCACGAAGGGTCCACGAAGAAGCAACCACCCACAAAGGGTCCACGAAGAAGCAACCTTGTCTATCCCACCATGGCCAACGCCCACGAAGGACTTGCCTCACTAGCGGTAGATCTTCACGAAGTAGGCGATCTCCTTGCCCTTACAAACTCCTTGGTTCAACTCCACAATCTTGTCAGAGGCTCCCAAGTGACACCTAGCCAATCTAGGAGACACCACTCTCCAAGAAGTAACAAATGGTGTGTAGGTAATGAACTCCTTGCTCTTGTGCTTCAAATGATAGTCTCCCCAACACTCAACTCTCTCTCATAGGATTTGGATTTGGTGGAAAGAAGATTTGAGTGGAAAGCAACTTGGGAAGGCTAGAAATCAAGATTCATATGGTAGGAATGGAATGTCTTGATCTCAACACATGAGTAGGTGGTTTTCTCTCAGAACATATGAGTAGGAATGATGTGTGTGTTCTGATGGCTCTCTCATCGAATGAGAAGGAGGTGGAGGGGTATATATAGCCTCCACTCAAAATCCAACCATTACACAGATTTCCAATCTCGGTGGGACCGAATAAATAAACTCGGTCTGACCGAAGTAGTAAACCTAGTGACCGTTAGGAATTTCAGTGGGACTGACATGCAACTCGGTAGGACCGATTCGGTTAGGGTTTGGGCATAACGTAATCTCGGTGAGACCGATTACACAAACTCGGTGGGACCGAGATTGGTAATTAGCTAACCAGAGAGTTGGTCAGGCAAACTCGGTGGGACCGATTTGCTCTTTCGGTGGGACCGAGTGGAACTCGGTGAGACCGAAAAGTTACAAAAGGGAAACACTGAGTTTACATTGCAATCTCGGTGGGACCGATTCGCTCTTTCGGTGGGACCGAAAAGTTATGAAAGGGAAACAGAGAGTTTGCAACCCCATCTCGGTGGGACCGAGATCCTTATCGGTAGGACCGAATTGCTAGGGTTTGGCAGTGGCTAATGACATTTGAAACTCGGTGGCGCCGGATAGGAAAAATCGGTAGGACCGAGTTTGGCTTAGAGTTTAGGTCATATGTGGATATGGGAAAGTAGTTGAGGGTTTTGGAGCATATCATTAAGCACATGAAGCAAGAGGCTCATTAAGCAACACCTCATCCCTCCTTGATAGTATTGGCTTTTCCTATGGACTCAATGTGATCTTGGATCACTAAAATATAAAAAGAAGAGTCTTGAGCTTTTGAGCTTGAGCCAATCCACTGTCCTTAGCATTTTGAGGGTTCCACTTTCATATCCATGCCATGCCAATCATTGAGCTTTCCTGAAATAATTATCTTGGAATAGCATTAGCTCAATGAGATATATGTTGTTATGAATTACCAAAACCACCTAGGGATAGTTGCACTTTCAATCTCCCCCTTTTTGGTAATTGATGACAACATATAGATCAAAGCTTCTATAAATGATAATAAGCATGAAGTATATCGTCGCTTTGAGAAGTATGTGATAAGTAAGAGCTCCCCCTAGATTTGTGCATATATAAAATTTGCTTTGGACTGCAAATGCACAAAGAGTTAAAGTCATGGGTTACTCTTCCATGTCACATACATCTTGGTGGAGCGCTCAAAATGATAAGAATGAAATACATGCACTCATCACCAAGAATAGTGAATGATCACAAATGATAGATAGCATGATAATATTTAAGCAAGCATTAAGCAAACATTAAGTGTAGCTTATGATCAAACACATGATCATCGATGTCTCACACATAATGACATAGTATCAAGCACTCAAAAGCAGAAAAGGTTCGAAAGACCACCAAATAAAGCAAGAGAGAAAAGCAACACTCTCTCTCTCGAAGCCTATGATCTATACATCTTCTCCCCCTTTGGCAACAAGTTACCAAAAAGTTCCTAGAAAATGCATAGTGCTAAGTCGTCGCTCAGGCTTGATCTTCAGGTGGTGGTGGAGTCTGGATCACTCCAAGGACGAAGGCTTATGTAGATGCTGAAGTAGTCGCTGGAGTTGGAGCTGAGGTAGACGCTGGAGCTGAGGCTGTGGCTGGTGCGGATGTTGTAGCTCTGGTGTCAGCAACTGGTAGTGCAGACGACCTTGGGCCTCGTGGCACTCTAGAAAAAGCATGAGTTGTGGTCCTGCCTCTCCTTTCATTCATGTCCTCCTGGAGCTGCTCCACTACAGACTGGACTTCTGTTACTTTGACATCCAAGTCATAGAACTTCTGTTCCATGATCCTCTCTAGGCTCTGCTGATTTTTGGTGAGGTTGGCTATACTTTTCTCAATTCTCAGCGAGGATGCAATCAAGTAACTGAGCTGCTCTTGTTTCGTCTTCAAGAAATACTCAGATGCCTCCTCTTGAGTAGGCATCCTGGCAGCTTTTTCCTTCTTCGCCTTCTCCTTCTTTGCAAATGCTTGTGCAGATGATGGCTCATTCTCTGTCATTACAACTTCATTGTTCTCAAAGTCTGGACGGATGGGCAGGTGTTCCTTATCCAAAAGATATATGCCCGTGCCCATCTTGGAGTTGATGAGCTCCTGAATCTGAGGGGCATATCCACAGCTCCTCTTCTGATCTGCAGCTGTCCTCTTAATGGTTTCAACAATGAGACTCATGACCTTGAATTTCTGAGGCACGTCAAAGACATGAAGCAGGTTGATCGCATGACCTCTGATCATCTTGTGATCTCCAGACTTAGGCAGCAGAGTGTGCCTTAGTATCCAATTGATAGTAGGCAATCCTGAAAGCAGATAGTGCACTGAGCCAAACTTGAATGAGTCAAGAGCTTCATTGGGAATTTCCTTGTACATGTTGGACATGGAGTTATGGTCCATTTTCTTCTTGGCATAGATGTCCAAGTCCTCATCTTGCTCTTCTGGGGCATTGATGATCTGTGCCCACTCAGTCACTGTAGATTGGTACCTTGTACCCTCTGACATCCATGTAATCCTTCCATCCGGATAAAAATGAGCTATGGAGTAGAACTGCATGATGAGTTCCTCATTCCACTTTGTGAGCTTCTGCCCAACAAAGTCCTCTACTCCACACGCTCTGAAGTTGTCCTGAACTCCTGGACAGTGCTCTTCATTCTCCTTGATATAGGTCCAGTCGACCCATGGCTTCTTGTCAAGCAAAACAGTTTCATAAAAATCTTGTTGCTCCTTTGTGTGAAATCTGTAGTCCACGACAGTCCTTCTCCTAGAAGCATATGGATCTGCTTCCCTCCATTTCCTGAGCCCTGAGTCTCTCCTGAGCTTCATGTCCTCAGCCACAGGATGAGCATCGTTGTGGTCTGGGATCTTGGGCTTGAGCTTCCGAAGGACACTCTCTTCCTCTTCTTCAATAGCTTCAGGCACTGGGGCCTTGTTCTTTTCTGCAGCAGGTATACTCCTTGTGTTTCTCTTTGGAGCTGTCTTAGGCTTTGGTGCAGCCTTAGGAGCTTCCTTGGGCTTGGATGCAGCTTTCCCTGACCTTATGGCATCTCCCATAAGTTTGGCTGCCTTGGGTGCTGGTGCAGCAACCTCTTCTTCCTCCTCCTCTTCTACCATGATGGAGGCTCTCCCAAGCACTTTGGCTACAGTCTTATTTACCCTCTCTTTCCTCTTCTTACCCTCTGCAGCAATGGGCTCAATGGGAGCAGGTGCAGGCTTCTCAGTTGATGCTCTAGCCTTAGACATGGGCTGCCTACCTGCTGGCCTCTTGATTTTCAGGCCTGGCTTTGAGCCTTGAGCTGGCTCAACCCTCTTGGAAGTGGCCTCTTCCTCTGCCACATAGTCTTCATCCTCAGAATCAGACATTCTCTTCTTCCTTTGATGTGTGGCAGCCTTAGGCAGATTGCTGGGTGTGCTCCTGCTGCCATCATCAGAAGAACTTGAGGGGCTAGTGCCCTCACTCATCACAACTTGCTGCTCTGAGAGGTTTTGGCTGTCACTTTGATCAGACATGTTGCAACTGACTGCTGACCCTATGAATAGATTATAGAAGAGATAGAGTGGATGAGCATCACAAAAAGCAGAGATTTTTGCAAAAGATTAATTCAAAAACTTAGTTTTAGTTTTCCACAGAAAGCATCTCGGATCTACCGATTTTCAAACTCGGTGACACCGAAGCAGTTTTGGCACCAGAACTGGTGAACTCGGTCAGACCGAGTCATAGTCCGGTGGCACCGAGACTGCTAGGGTTTCACAGAATTCCAAAATCGGTCGCACCGATAAGTTATTCTCGGTCAGACTGAGTTTAACTTGTGCAATGGAAAAAGCGAGATCGGTGGGACCGAGTTTTTCAACTCGGTGGGTCCGAGATGGTTTCGGCGGAAACCTAACCCTAAAATTTTCGAATTAAACCTAATCTACGAGCGTTTTGACTGGATAGAAGTTTATCAATCGTGGCAAGATTCATGGTAATCACAATGTGCTAGGAATCAGATTGAGGAATAGCACAATGATCAAGTCCATACCCTAGCTCGGCGTGGACTTGCTACGGCGGCAACGGCGGGGCAGAAATCTGTTGACGGCGGCGAAGACCAGTGACAGGAGGCTGCTGGCGGCGAGGAGACGATCCGGAGACCTCGAGGGCAGAGCAGGCTATCGCGCGGGCGAGGAGGTTTCGGAGAAATTTCCAAAATTCTGCCTGTCGGTGTGACCGAGTGGAACAATTCGGTGGCACCGAGATGCAAAACTGTGTGTAGTTATTGCAACTCGGTGTGACCGAAAAGTTCAAATCGATTGCACCGAGATCAAAAACCTAGATCAACTTGATGAACTCGGTAGGACCAAAAATGGAGCATCGGTCAGACCGAGATTCATAAAGAGATTTTGGAAGTTTAAGTCTATGACGAATCGGGGACTCCGAGCGCTCCTCACACAGAGTGGTTCGAATCTGACTTGATCAAATTTTGTGATGCAGCATGAATAGAGTTTGAGACGAGAAAAGCATAGATATCTAGAGGAGGTTCTTAGGCATTCTTGTCCATCCACTTGGCAAAAGAAGAAAGCCAAACAATCAAAGCAACAAGTGGATGTCCTTGAATGAGTAAAATATGCAACCAACATGCTCACACAATAAGATAGCAAATGAAATATGTGGCAAAGCATGCACAACCAATTCTAGCATCTATCAAGCAATTTGCGATGACTAGGTCATCTATATATGAGTATCTTGACTTAGGAGTCAAGTGAGAGCACTTGATCGTAGGTCATACTCATCGTTTAAGCTCAAGTGGGGTTACCACTTTTACATAAAGCATTGTTTTGTTCACATCTTTAGAGTGGCTTTAGCTCAAGTCTTAGAGTAAAGCTCCCCCTAGATGTGATATCCCCCTAAGAGGGATGAACTAACCTTGGGTTTTGTCGATGATGACTTCATGTAGATATTGAAGATGTGGATGCTCAATGTTGATGTAGATCTCTTGGAGCTATCCTTTTGAGTGAATTTCACTTTCAATACCTACATGGGTTAGTCCCACAAGGAACAAACAAGGATATCCATAGACATAGAGTGATGCACACAAAAGATGATGTCCATGAAAATTTTAGGTTACCTTGTCCCTTGTCTTACCAACAAGAGGGTTTGTGACTCCTTGAACTTGTGCAAGATGTGGAAGTTGATTGCACTTGTTCTTGCCAAAATGATGAGAGTGAAGTATGTTGGCGGAGTCACCCTCAAGAACTCTCTAGTTCTTCTTCTTTTGGATCCACATCATTTTGATGGGAATCCTTGGAGTTGTAGTCGTACTTGATGAAGTGGAACTTGAAGTAGTCTTGGGAATCCACTTGACTAAGGTCTTAGGAGCTTCTTCAAATGCATCAATTTCCTCTTGAAGCTTGTCCTTGCCTTTTTGCTCGTAGTCTTGTGGTGGAAGATCATCTTGAGCTTGTGTCCCCTTGAAAGAAGTATACTTCTCTTGTTGAGGGACAAACTTTGTCTTGGGGTATTGATCTTCTTCCCATTCAACTCCATTGGCATTGAACTTTCGTTCAAAACCAACACCTTGATTCTTCCGGTGCATTCCTTGCTTCCGCACAATTTCCTCGAATTGCTTACTCCCGGCAAGGCTCTTGTACACTCCTTTCTCTATAATTCCCTTCAATAAGCTATTTTCTTGCTCAAGTGTAACTTGGCTAAGAGAATCATTAGTGGAATCAAGAGAACTACTAGAAGCAACAATATTGGATTTAGCATGATCATTGTTACTACTAGAAGAGGAATCTTTCTTGTTAGATTTGACTTGAGGCATGTAAGTGGATAAGAGTAAATGCTTGGCAATGTAAGAATAACTTTTCTTGCGGAGATCATCATTGATTGCCTTTAAGAACTCATGCTCTTGCTCAAGATTGATCTTTTCAAAGCGTAGCTTCTCATGAGCCCTTAAAAGTTCTCGATGATCTTCGAAGATAGTGTCATGAGCTAACTTAAGAGTTTTTAGTTCTTTAGTTAGAGCCTCAATCTTCTCCTTATCATTGTCATTCGTTTTATCTTGATTAGCATGATTAATTGGTCTTTCATCATAGTATTCATCACTCGAGTTGTCACCAATCAAATCATCACCTAACAAGTCATCTTCATCACTATTGAAATCAACATACTCGGGGTGCGTTACCTTAGGACCTATAGCCATGAAGCATCTTCCAATTCCTTCATTTGGTGAGTCAAATATGTCGTAGGAGTTGGATGACACAAGTGCTAGACCGGCAACACCTTCATCTTGAGTATCTTCGGAGTCGGAGTGATAACTTATCTCGGAGTGACTGTCGGAGTCGGAGCCGGATACCCATTCACCAACATGAGCTTGATGTCTTCGTCTTGTGTAGCTCCTTGATGATTTTTCCTTCCTTTCCGAGTCCTTGCTTCTCCGTGAGTATCTTCGTTCATAACGATCATCTCTACTCCTTCTCTCTCTTGGTGGTGATCCTTTGCTTCTTCTTTTTGGAGAATCTTCTCTTCTCTTGTAGGGAGCCGCACACTCATTGGAATAGTGTCCGGGTCTTCCACAATTGTAGCAGTTTCGTTCTCGACTAGAAGATCTTTTGTCATTGTAGGACCTTGATTTGGAGCTTCTATCTTTGCTTCTACTCTTGTAGAACTTGTTGAAGTTCTTCACCATTAAGCTCAATTCTTCATTGAAGTCTTGTTTCTCACTTGATGATGTAGGGGCTTCACATGAGGCTTTATAGGCACCACTTGATTTGTTGTGAAGTTCCTCTTTATCCTTAAGTGACATCTCATGAGCAACAATCCTTCCAATCACCTCCGTTGGCTTGAGATCTTTGTAATTGGGCATCATTTGGATCAATGTGCACACGGTATCATATTTTCCATCCAAGGCTCTTAGGATCTTCTTGATGATGAATTTATCGGTCATCTCTTCACTTCCTAAGCCGGCAATCTCATTTGTGATGAGAGCAAGCCTAGAGTACATTTTGGCGACACCTTCACCATCCTTCATCTTGAACTTGTCAAGTTGGCTTTGAAGCACATCCAACTTGGATTCCTTGACGGAGTCGGTACCTTCGTGCATATCAATCAAAGTGTCCCAAATTTCCTTTGCATTCTTAAGGCGGCTGATTTTGTTGAATTCTTCGGGGCACAATCCGTTGAAGAGAATATCACAAGCTTGAGCATTGTATTGCAACATCTTCAACTCATCCGCGGTAGCTTCACGGTTTGGTTCTTTCCCATCAAAGAAGTCACCTTGCAAACCAACACACACAATGGCCCAAATGGCGGGGTTATGTCCAAGAATATGCATTTTCATTTTATGCTTCCAACTAGCAAAATTAGTACCATCAAAGTAAGGACCTCTACAGTGATAATTTCCCTCGCTAGACGCCATACTCTCCTAGGTTGTGAAACCAAGGCTATGACCACCAAAAGCTATGGAGATCAAGCAAATGGAGACCAAAGCTCTGATACCACTTGTAGGATCGAAAGTATCTCTAGAGGGGGGGTGATTAGACTACTTGACCAAATAAAAACTTAACCTTTTCCCAATTTTAGTTCTTGGCAGATTTTAGCTATTTTAGGACAAGTCAAGCAATCATCACATAATTCAAGCAAGCATGCAAAGAGTATATTGGCAGCGGAAAGTAAAGCATGCAACTTGCAAGAATATAAAGTGAAGGGTTTGGAGAATTCAAACGCTATTGGAGACACGGATGTTTTTCCTGTGGTTCGGATAGGTGGTGCTATCCTACATCCACGTTGATGGAGACTTCAACCCACGAAGGGTAACGGTTGTGCGAGTCCACACAGGGCTCCACCCAAGGGCAACGGTTGCGCGAGTCCACAGAGGGCTCCACCCACGAAGGGTCCACGAAGAAGCAACCACCCACAAAGGGTCCACGAAGAAGCAACCTTGTCTATCCCACCATGGCCAACGCCCACGAAGGACTTGCCTTACTAGCGGTAGATCTTCACGAAGTAGGCGATCTCCTTTCCCTTACAAACTCCTTGGTTCAACTCCACAATCTTGTCGGAGGCTCCCAAGTGACACCTAGCCAATCTAGGAGACACCAGTCTCCAAGAAGTAACAAATGGTGTGTAGGTAATGAACTCCTTGCTCTTGTGCTTCAAATGATAGTCTCCCCAACACTCAACTCTCTCTCATAGGATTTGGATTTGGTGGAAAGAAGATTTGAGTGGAAAGCAACTTGGGAAGGCTAGAAATCAAGATTCATATGGTAGGAATGGAATGTCTTGATCTCAACACATGAGTAGGTGGTTTTCTCTCAGAACATATGAGTAGGAATGATGTGTGTGTTCTGATGGCTCTCTCATCGAATGAGAAGGAGGTGGAGGGGTATATATAGCCTCCACTCAAAATCCAACCGTTACACAGATTTCCAATCTCGGTGGGACCGAATAAATAAACTCGGTCTGACCGAAGTAGTAAACCTAGTGACCGTTAGGAATTTCGGTGGGACTGACATGCAACTCGGTAGGACCGATTCGGTTAGGGTTTGGGCATAACGTAATCTCGGTGAGACCGATTACACAAACTCGGTGGGACCGAGATTGGTAATTAGCTAACCAGAGAGTTGGTCAGGCAAACTCGGTGGGACCGATTTGCTCTTTCGGTGGGACCGAGTGGAACTCGGTGAGACCGAAAAGTTACAAAGGGGAAACACTGAGTTTACATTGCAATCTCGGTGGGACCGATTCGCTCTTTCGGTGGGACCGAAAAGTTACGAAAGGGAAACAGAGAGTTTGCAACCCCATCTCGGTGGGACCGAGATCCTTATCGGTAGGACCGAATTGCTAGGGTTTGGCAGTGGCTAATGACATTTGAAACTCGGTGGCGCCGGATAGGAAAAATCGGTAGGACCGAGTTTGGCTTAGAGTTTAGGTCATATGTGGATATGGGAAAGTAGTTGAGGGTTTTGGAGCATATCATTAAGCACATGAAGCAAGAGGATCATTAAGCAACACCTCATCCCTCCTTGATAGTATTGGCTTTTCCTATGGACTCAATGTGATCTTGGATCACTAAAATATAAAAAGAAGAGTCTTGAGCTTTTGAGCTTGAGCCAATCCATTGTCCTTAGCATTTTGAGGGTTCCACTTTCATATCCATGCCATGCCAATCATTGAGCTTTCCTGAAATAATTATCTTGGAATAGCATTAGCTCAATGAGCTATATGTTGTTATGAATTACCAAAACCACCTAGGGATAGTTGCACTTTCAGATGCATAGCCTGGTTTTGTAACCTGCATCATTGTACCTTACCGGCTTATCCTAAACTGCTTAGTATAGGTTGGTTAGTTATCCATCGGTGACCCCCACCTTGTCCCAGTTGCCCCACTTTATGTTCGATGACTCGATCAACGTGATCGATGTCCAGGCCTCGACACCACACATCACCCCCACTAGTTGTACGACTCTATAGAGTTACCATCGAGTGCCGAGGGTGGAACCTCATACATCACTCCTGATGAGATCTCTGTAGTGTAGCTATTCGGTCATGGTCATTGAGGGTGATTTCCTCCTTAACCACTTCTGATACGGCTCTATCGTGCAACCCCTCAAGTGTGAACCTCGAGGGTGGATCCTCTTACGTTCACCTTGATGATTACATGGAGTGGAATTCACCGGGGGTGATTCCTCGTGTTTTCCCCTTGATGTTTGGACACACAGATACTTGGACTTTACAATTTTTACTTGGAAAGGCGGGTCGACCTTGAGGGGTACCTTCGAGTGATGTGGAGACGGGTTGACCTGGAGGGTACCCGAGAGTTGAACACGAGGTGTGGCCGGGCATTCTTAGCCCTTGCCGCAAGTACTCGAGACGGGGTGATGGGGTCACATCTTTCGTGAGTCTCTGCTTGTGACCGCACCACCAACACACTAACGGTTTGGATATTTGATCCGAGGGGCCTCTGACCTAATAGCACTAACCATCATGTGGGCATTGTATGGGCGTTCTGCATCGTATGCATCAGCCGAAGCTTAATAGACGTCAACGACTGAGCGGCGTACGCCGGGTTGGACTGGTAAGCACCTGCCTTTTTGAAGGAGGTAGCTAGGTCTTCTCACCGGCCGTGTTCGCAACGTGCAGGAGTTCCCGGGGAGATTGCCAATGACCCCTGGGGGCATAGGCCAATGACCTCTGGCCTAATGCGGGGAAGATCTTCCCCACGCCCGAACCCCATGAGAGGGTAGTTTTTCTTACCCATTTCGTCCGCAGACTGGGATTTCCTCTCCACCTGTTCGTCCACGGGCTCATGTTCTACTACGGGCTGGATTTTCATGATCCGGCCCCCAACTTCATGCTCAACATCTCGGCGTTTATCGTCGTGTGTGAGGCCTTCCTCCGCATTAGACCCCACTTCGGCCTATGGCTGAAAACCTTCAATGTCAAACCGAAGGTGGTGGGTGGCCAGCAAGCAGAGTGCGGAGGCGCCATGGTGAGCAAGATGCCTAATGTCACTTGGCTCGAGGGTACTTATGTGGATACCATAAAGGGGTGGCAATCAGGGTGGTTCTATATCACCGAGCCGCGCGACTCCAACTGGGTGGCGGCCCCCAAATTTCGATCCGGAATCCCCACGCGGCTCACCTCCTGGAAAAAGAAGGGCCTGTCGTGGGGTTCTTCGGTAGAGCTGACCGGACTCCAAACATGCATCCAGAACATGACAAACAAGAAAATTAAGCTCATCAACGTGGTCCAGGTTATGCTCTTCCACCGGATCCTTCCGTGGCAACGACGGGCATTTGTTTTCTGGGAGTTCGACTCTGCCCAACACCAGATGTTGCGAGAGCTCTACAACACGACGCACGAGGACGTCTGGTGGGTGCTGTTCAAGGGCGCGGAGATGCCTCCCTCCCTCACCAAGGACCGCGGACTCAGCGCATAGCGGCGCGCCCATCCGGAAGTATTTTATATCTCTCAGGGTATTTATGTGCCCAGGTTTGGTTATGTGCTAGATCTAAGCTTTCATGTCATTAACAACACTGGATAAAGATAGCGGAGTAGCTTGATTGCCCAGCCCCCTGCCCGAAGATCCTGCAAACGCTCTTCTAACGAAGATGCTGACTCCGACACCTTACGAGGTGCCGGAAAAGACGACCAAGAAGAAGGCCGCGGGGACCCAAAAGGGTCTCCGGCGCAAGGTGGTTCTATCGGACTCATCGTCTGATGAGTCCGACGTGCATCCTCCCACGGAAACGAGGAGGAGGAGAAAAGTTCCACCCCCAGCCGGGCAGACAAGAAAAGGAAGGCCGACCCATCTGGGAGGCCGAAGGGTCCAAGAAGGGCAAGACCATCCCTCCGGATTGTGCCACGACGGCCGCCGATAGTGGCGACGAGTCTACCCAGGGACAAGCCCCTGGCGAAGTCGTAAGTGTCCGGACACCATAGTACTTCATGGTATGTTTTATTGTACTGCCTTTGCTCATGCCGAACATGATTATGCAGTCCGGCCCGAGCTCATCTGGACGTACCCTCGTCGAGCGGCTCTTTGGGCTCATCGGATATGAATAGCGGTTCTCCTTCGACAGCTTCCACCCCTCGCCATACGGACAATGCCGAGGTGGTGTCTCAAAAGGCACCGACCCAAGGGGAGGTGATCCTGGGGGCACCTCATGGCGACCTCCCGGACCCTGAGTACCAAGGGAGCGAGGCTCCTACGGGCTTCGAGTTCGGGCTCCAACCGGACACTGCGCCGGAACCTTCGATGGTTCCGGACTCCGGTAGGCGGTCCCCCATTAAGGGGGGCCAACCATCCATGCCGGTGTCCTCTGTCCAACCAGAGGCACCGGACAACTTGCTGGAAGCGCTTCACAGTGATTCCATCGATGAAGAACACCGCACTATCATGAGTGCGGTGGTCAAGAAGGTTGTGTCCGCCAAAAACGGACTGACCGAAGCTTGCGGCAGCCTCCTAATAGGCTTTGAGGTAAGCATTCAAAATATAAAAATATTACCGCATAGATAGTAGCCCCTGATGCTCTGTTCGGCGTTCATGAAGAAAAGCCGAATAGAGTATCAAATGATAACTCAGGAGTCTAATTAGAGTATGTCTATGTGTATCTGCAGGCTTCCCTGCTGGCCGCTGCCGCACGTACTACGGAGGTCTCTGCACTGAAGCAGGCCCTGAAGCGGTCCGAGGACGAGCTCGGCCTTACCAAGGGGCAGCTCGAAGAGAGCAAAGGTAAGATACACCCAGTTTATATAGTTAAAAATAAGTTCGGTGTAAAGTAATAGGATCATCACGAATTTGTCAGGGGCCACGACCGAGGTGGAGACCCTGAGGAAGGCGTTGTCTGCGGTCGAAGACAAAGCGGCCAAAGAACGCATTGAACGGGAGAAACAAGAAGCCCGAGTGGGCGAGGTGCAGCAAGAGCTCGAGGCTCTCTCCAAAAAGCACGAGTCCTTGGAGCTTGACTCCAAGACGCGAGAGTCCGAGATTGTGCAGGCGCTTGAAAGCATCCGGAGCACCAAGGCCGAAGCCCACAAGGCCCTTCAGGAGATTGATGCGGTGAAGAAGATAGCATGTGTAAGGCATTCAATATGCAAAGCAAGCATGTGAAGGAGACTTTCCTTTTTCTTACCCGAGTTCGGAGCTCTCCGGGAGCATTTGCAGATCTTCCCCACAGTGTCTTGGATGCCGTGGAGTTTTACCAGGCTGAGGAGGGGAGCTGAACGAAGAAGTTGTTGTAGTCTCTGTATACTGAGACCGAACACCCCGTGTCCTTGAGCCACCAGATGAAGCAGTTGGTTGAACTTCACAAGGCGGCCGAACAGGCCATGAGGGGCCTTATAGTCCGGATGTGGCCTGGCGAGCCCCTGTCCGGCAGCTACATTGGTCTGGTGAGGCGACTGGTGGAAGCCTGCCCATGGCTTGAGGTCATCAAGCGGTCCGTCTGCATCGAAGGTGCACACAGGGCTTTTGCCCGAGGGAAGGTGCACTCGGCGAAGCTGGACGCCGTGAAGCTTGTGAAGGAGGGGCCGCCGGAGGGCAAGGAGCATCATTGCCTCAAGAATTACAATGAGAGCATCCTGAAGGGTTCCCGCTTAGTGGCAGATGAATGTGCCAAGGATGTAATCTTTGAATGAACATGCCCATGTGATCCTGTAATATGAAACGAGTTCTTTTGAGCCATGCGACGCTTTCTTAATTTAAAATATTACCTTCTGTGCGGCCGTTTATAAAATCTGAGAGTTGGCCAGTCATTGACTTTTGCCCCCATGTAACTAGTACTGGGGTGTTCGGGGTAAATCTAAACACTCTTTACCCCAAATTTGGGTCCTTCAAGGGAGGTGCTTAGCGCAACGAACCAGGCAATCAGACTATAATGCTTTATCACTCTCACTTAGCCATAGAAGTCTTTGATTTTAAATTTTTGGCGAAGCCCCTGGTATTCGGAGGGCCGAATTTGGGGCGCTATACACGCCTAAGCCATACAAGGCCGACTCCTCGCCCAAAGCGGAAAAAGTCTTTAAGGACTTGAGACCTCTCGAACAGCGACCAGTCTCTCGCCTTATCATGACAGTCAGTTTTTGGCTTTCTCTACTGAGGTGCTCATCCGGAAGAACCGGAACACAATCGCAGTAGTTCTCCCACCGCTACCTTAGCCGATATAGTGGAACGTAAGGTACGAAAGCATGGGAGCCGGGCAACCCAGCATTTGACCCAAGACATGATTCGGAGCTGATGCATATAATGCTATAAGTTCGGGGTGCCACACTATCGAAAGTGTTTGGACTTCTTGCATCGTATTATGGGGTAAACGAGAGCCCCTGGCGTACTGACCGCACCCGAGCATGCAGGTGCGGAATGTCGTAAATGGACATATAAGAGAAAGAGAAAAACTTAAATAATGCAATGACAGATTAATAATATGCATTGTTATTTAAATAATACGTCGAAGCGTACTGGTACAAGTAGTGCAATAAGCATAAAGTAGGACAATTCGAAATGTCCTATCCCAAGGCAAGCTACACATAAATAGTGAAAAAGCGGGTATATCAAGTATTATTAGAGACCGCCTGGCGGTTCCCGTGTTCATCTTAGCTTCTTGCCGCCTTGGTTGTTGCGTCCGGAATGTGTCCGGCAATCGGACTGCCAGAAAGGGCTTCCAAAGAGTTAGGCCCTGAAATAGAAAAGGAATGTCAAAGGTATACAACCCCTGGCGTGGTTAAGCCACAATGCGGGGCGTGTCCTGATTGTTCCCCCGCCTATGTCCATAGTATTTTCAATGCATAGTTATGTACGCGCGGCACAAATTTCGTGGCTACACTGGGACTAGGACGGGGGCCGGATTGCTAGGCGAGTGTTGATCGCGCTAGGCGATCCTGTTGCAGATTGTTCCGGACTCGCTTGAAGGTGTCCGGGGGCTGTAACGCCGAATGAGTGGTCTGCCTGAACAGGGTGCTTTGTGCCTCTGCTGCAAGGGCCGCAGTGTGCTCTTTTGTACGGGGCGAGCATTCTGTGTTTCCATTTACTGTTATGACCCCACGGGTTCCTGACATCTTGAGCTTGAGGTATGCGTAATGTGGCACTGCGTTGAATTTTGCAAATGTTGTCCGTCCGAGCAGTGCATGATAGCCACTGCGAAACGGGATGATGTCGAAGATTAACTCTTTGCTTCGGAAGTTATTCGGTGATCCGAAGACCACTTCCAGTGTGATTGAGCCTTTGTAATGGGCCTCTACACCTGAGATGACGCCTTTAAAGGTGGTTTTGCTGGGTTTGATCCTTGAGGGATCGATACCCATTTTTCGCACTATATCCTGATAAAGCAGGTTCAGGCTGCTACCACTGTCCGTAAGGACTCGAGTGAGGTGAAATCCGTCAATGATGGGGTCTAAGACCAGTGCGGCGGATCCGCCATGACAGATGCTAGTGGGGTGGTCCCTGCGATCAAAGGTGATCGGACAAGCAGACCATGGGTTAAACTTCGGGGCGACGGGCTCCATCGCGTAGACGTCCCTTAGTGAACGCTTCTGCTCCCTCTTGGGAATGTGGGTTGCGTATATCATGTTCACTATCTTCACTTGTGGGGGAAAGCCCTTCTGTCCTCCTGGGTTCAGCGGCCGGGGCTCCTCCTCGTCATCGCTATGCAGCCCCTTGTCCTTGTTTTCGGCATTTAACTTGCCGACCTGCTTGAACACCCAACATTCTCTGTTGGTGTGATTGGCTAGTTTGTCAGGGGTGCCGTGGATTTGACACGAGCGATCCAGTATGCGATCCAGACTAGACGGAGCCGGAGTATTTCTTTTCAATGGCTTTTTCCGCTGACCGGATTTAGAGCCTCTGAATCTGGCATTGACTGCTGTATCTTCGGTGTTATGCCGTTATTGCGGTGCTTTGGTCTATTACGACGCTGCCTACCATTAACGTCTTTGGTATCCAAGGTATCCGGATTCCTTGATGTGTTGTTGCTGCGAGCCAGCCAGCTGTCCTCGCCCGCGGAAAAGCGGGTCATGAGTGTTGTGAGGGCTGCCATAGATTTCGGCTTCTCCTGGCCGAGGTGGCGGGCGAGCCACTCATCGTGGATGTTGTGCTTGAATGCCGCTAGGGCTTCTGCATCCGGACAATCTACAATTTGTTTTTTCTTAGTCAGGAACCGTGTCCAGAATTGTCTGGCCGATTCCCCTGGCTGCTGGGTTATGTGGCTCAGATCATCAACATCCGGTGGCCGCACATAAGTGCCCTGGAAGGTGTCAAGAAATGCATCTTCCAAATCCTCCCAACTACTAACTGAATCTGCTGGCAAGCTATTCAGCCAATGCCGGGCTGGTCCTTTGAGTTTTAGTGGGAGGTACTTGATGGCATGTAGATCGTCACCGCGAGCCATGTGGATGTGAAGGAGGAAATCCTCAATCCATACAGTGGGATCTGTTGTGCCATCGTATGATTCGATATTTACGGGTTTGAAACCCTCCGGGAATTCATGATTCATAACTTCATCAGTGAAGCATAGGGGGTGTGCGGTGCCTCTGTGCCGGGCTATATCCCGACGTAGTTCGTATGAGTCTTGTTTGCTGTATTCGGCCCGGCCGGATTTACTCTTCGTGTATCCGATGCGACGATCATCGTCCCATGTGGGCATACGTGCTCGTGTCCCGTATATTGACCTTGCGATTTTTGCCTTACTGTCCAAGATGTCTCGCAGGTCCTCTGTGTTGCCCCAGGCCTTAGTATTTTTGACTGAGTGGCGACGGGTGCAGTCTGAACTTTAGGTTGAAACGCCTCTTTGGGTCGGACGCGTAGTGGCCGGTCAGCCGCATCGTACACTGGTGAATGAGGTTTCATTGCTTCCTCCTCGAGGTGAGGTAGGAACCTGCGTTTTGGGTAACTATTGGGCGGGCGCTCGAGTTCATGCTCCTTGGCCGCAAGGACTTCGGTCCATCTGTCTACTAGCAAGTCTTGATCAGCTTGAAGCTGTTGCTGTTTCTTCTTTAGGCTACTTGCCACGGCCATAAGCCGGTGCTTGAAGTGCTCTTGCTCGACGGGGTCCTCAGGCTCGATAAACTCGTCGTTGCCGAGGCTCGCCTCGTCTTCGGAGAGAGGCATGTAAGTGTCCTCCTCCGGTTCTCCATCTGCTGCCTGCTCTAGGGGGCTAGCTTGTTCGTCCTCTAGCTCTGCACCGTGTTGGAGGGGATTGTTGTTGTCTTCGGTGCTATCCGGAGTCTTATTATCTCCTGTTCAGGTATCACTGCTCTTGCTGTGGTGGTACTTAGAGCGGCGCCGCTGACGTCAATGCTTGGGTTGCTTCTTGGAGGGGTCATCCTCCGCTTTCTCATCACCATTGGCTTCTTTGGGGGTGTCCACCATGTATATATCATATGATGAGGTGGCGGTCCAGTGCCCCGAGGGCGGTGGATCCTGTTCGTCTCCGGCCTCGTCATCCATACCGTTGAAGTCTTCGGAGCCGAAGTCGAGCATGTCGGTTAAGTCGTCGACAGTGGCTACTAAGTGGGTGGTGGGTGGGGAGCGAATTTCTTCGTTGTCCGCATACCATTCTAGCCGGACATAGTTCGGCCAAGGTTCTCCTGACAGGGAGAGAGACCTTAATGAATTTAGTACATCCCCGAAGGGTGAGTGCTGAAAGATGTCCGCGGAGGTGAACTCTATGATCGGCGCCCAATTGGACTCGACGGGCACGGATATGAGCGGCTCGGAGTCCGTGGCCGGAGATGAATCCGGTGGTTTGGCGACACGGCTCTCGTAAGGGGTGAAGTCAGTATCCAGCTCTATCGCCACTGAGAGTGCGGCCTCCATGGCGGGGTCCATCCCTCCGCTCTCGGATGGCGCAACTTGCTTCAGATTGATGGACGGAGTAGCTGCGGATGCGATCTCGCGAACACTATCCGATGGCAGAGTTACGTCATGCTCGTCAAGATTGTACGGCGCGTCCGACATGGGCCCGAATCCGTCGAATATCAAGTCTCCACGGATGTCGGCCGTGTAGTTCAAGTTTCCAAATCTGACCTGATGGCCATGGGCGTAGCTCTCAATCTGCTCCAGATGGCCAAGCGAATTGGCCCGCAGTGCAAAGCTGCCGTATATGAAGATCTGTCCGGGGAGGAAAGCCTCACCCTGGACCGCATCGCTAGCGATGATCAAATGAGCCATCAAGCCTTATGGTGACGACACAGTGGAACTCTCAATGAAAGCACCAATGTCGGTGTCAAAACCGGCGGATCTCGGGTAGGGGGTCCCGAACTGTGCGTCTAAGGCGGATGGTAACAGGAGGCAGGGGACACAATGTTTACCCAGGTTCAGGCCCTCTTGATGGAGATAAAACCCTACGTCCTGCTTGATTGTTCTTGATGATATGAGTATTACAAGAGTTGATCTACCACGAGATCAGAGAGGCTAAACCCTAGAAGCTAGCCTATGGTATGATTGTATGTTGTCCTACGGACTAAAACCCTCCGGCTTATATAGACACCGGAGGGGGCTAGGGTTACACAAGGTCAGTTGTAGCGACCCGACCTCAAACGGTCAAGTCTCTGTGCTTCAGCGTCATCCCTGGATCGGTAATGCTGACACACATAGTACTCGAGGATTTATAACAGAGTAGCAATCACACACGTATTACATCGATTGTCTCCAAAGAGAACTTATTACAATAAATATGGCTTAAGGCCATCTAATACGATAACAGCGGAAGGCTTCGAAGATAAAGTGAGTCCATCAACTCCAATGACATAGCTGAGCTGCACGGCAACGACCTAACGAACCTTACTCCTCGTCTGAAAAGTCTGCAACATAATACATTGTAGCCCGAAAACTGGTCAGCACATGGAATATGCTGGGAAAATAACATAGTAGAGCAAGAATAGAATAATGCAATCACTACATGCATATTTGGCTGGTGGAAAGCTCTATGGTTACAGTTTTGCGAAAAAGCCAATTTTTCCCTACAACAAAGGAATAGATTTTAATTTAACTATCATGGTAATTGAAACATCATTGGGAAGGTTCCTCCAACTCAATCCCAATTAAAGTAATTATCAACCCAACAATATTAATTTAGAGTGATGAGATACTTAAGATACTCCAAGTACTAGATACTCAAGATTGTCCATAACCGGGGACATGGCTAACCATGATTAGTTTATACACTCTGCAGAGGTTTGCGCACTTTTCCCGACAAGACTCGATCTCCTCCATTGGTTTTCTTGCACTACAGGGTGTTTGAGAAACGGATGACCGAGACACAGTCTTTCAGAAACATTAACTCTCTACTCCGGGCAGACCATACCAAACCTACAATCCCACTACCTGTTGATCCACCTCTTCAAGAGCTTCACGTAACTTACTCAGCTATGCTAGAGCCCATAATAGCTTGTGGCTACACACGGAAGTTTCTAGCATCACTGGTAGAAAAAGGGCCTACAGTCCCAGTTCGTAAGGGCCTTTAGTCCCGGTTCCTGAACCGGGACTAAAGTGTCGGTACTAATACCTTCCCCCTTTAGTCCCGGTTCAATCCAGAACCGGGACTAAAGCCCCTCCACATGGGCAGTGCGCAGAGCCCAGTCAGGAGACCCTTTGGTCCCGGTTGGTGGCACCAACCAGGACCAATAGGCATCCACGCGTCAGCATTTCTGTGGCTGGGGTTTTTGTTT
>NC_041388.1:377269824-377275248 GCF_002162155.2 Triticum dicoccoides | reverse complement strand
GTTTTGGGGGGTTAATTTAGGTGTTTCATATATTGTGTTAGCTAGCTATAATTAATATAGAGAAGTGTCCTCTCTGATGTCCGTGCTTGGTCGATGCTACGTACTATACATACGTATAGAGAGGACTAGACACGCTGACTAGCTAGTAAAGCAAATGAAGGAAACAGAAGATCGTCATGAACATATATGCATACAGAGAGAAGTGATATCGACCACCTCTCCTTCTCCGAGAGATTGGTCGAACAACAAGTTCTCGTATATCTATCTGACACTATCGGCTACATATATACAATAATTATCTCTTACAAATATAATCATACGGACTCAGGGTTCACATAGAATTCTCCGTCTTCAGGGATCACGTGGTCAAGAAAGAATGCCGCCAATTCCTCTTGAATTGCTCGCATGCGAGCTGGTGCTAGGAGTTCATCCCGCTTCCGAAACATATAATTTGAAGAAGGGGGTCAATACATATATATATAAATGAATGAAACTCAACACAAATGATGGTAATAAAATAAAATTGTGAATGCTGTTATTTACGTACTTCATATTGTTCGTTAGAGTACCCGCCCGGCTCACACGTCGTGTGGCGGATGGACTCGCAGATGTAGTATCCATAGAAATCATTCCCTTGTTCCTGCCACAACCACTTTACAAGAAATAGAGGTCAATCAAACTGATAAGCAAGAATGCTAAATGGTATTGATGAAACTAGCGCTTGAATCACTAGGAGATGCGCGGAACATGCTACTATAGTACTTACTTTCGGGTGTCTAAATTCCAGCTCCTTCGGCAGTCCCGGAACTTTTTTGGTGAATTTTCTCCAAACCCTACCGGACAAAGAAAACAATTACTTGATATCAGGAAATGAACAAAGTTGCTGATATGGTGGATAATGATCGATTTAACTTACTTCTTGAGGATTTCAGTCATGTCTGCATAGTCCTGGGGATCTTTTCGTTTTGAGTCTAAGACGGTTACTAGTCCCTGCTCAAGCTTAATCTCTAGGAGAATATAGTGGAAACTGCACACGCATGCATAACTCATGAATTACATTACTATAACCTTGAGTAATATATAAGGGTAACTGAATACGCACAAGACAGTAACACTCACTTGAAGTTGTAAGGAAAGAGTATTATATCTTTGTTTTGATTTATTACGAACGATTGTAGCAAGTTGGCCTCGGTAGCTGCGGCATGAAGTTTAACCTGAATTGCATCTATGAGATATGTGTTAATGAACCCAATATCACCGACTTGTCTTTTCTTCAATTCGACGATCTTCAATCTGCATAATATAGTGAGGATGATTATAAATACATGCAATGAAAGAGCTAAGCTATATAGAGAAACTTAATGACAGAAGTAGTACTACTTACAGACAGTAGCAGGCGACCGTTGTTTTATCGAGGGCCAATTGATTGAAAAACTGATAGAACTCCTCAAATGGAACAGGCAACAGATCAATTCCAACGAGGTCATGCTCCTTTTTAACTTTCACATACAAAGTACTACTCCGCCCCCACCCAGAGTCTCTGCAGATTTTCAAGTACCAATCATGCAATCTTCGCATCATCGTTGATAGAGATCTTTCATCTTTGACGAGAGGCTTCCCATACTCGTATCTTTGTATCTGCATCTCCATGGGTTCATAATGTACTTCGTCAGGCAGGTAATCTGCAAGATTGCTATAACCGGGTACCATCCTCGGATCATTAGCGACGTTGTGGCTAGGCACCTTGAGCGGGGGGCATGATTGCTTCGCTTGTTTGCCGAGCTGGGCAATTTGTTTCCCAGCTCGTCGTTCTTTCATCCTTTGATCATTGACAGTACTTCCCGACTGCTCCGCTTCGGTAAATTCCTTTCCAATAATGCGGTCATAGTTTCCTTTCGGCGGATCAGACTTCGGTGGTTTTGTCAGGGCAGCCAGAGTGCGCTTCACTTTCACCTGATCTACCTTCTCCTCCGGAGGTGGATGTTTCTTTGCTTTCACCCCTTCAAAGAATTTCCTCACTTCTTCTCGCGCGATCTCGGCGTTCTCCTCCTGGGTCCTCTCGTATGGTAACTTCTCTGGAGTCTTCAGAGAAGGACCGAATCTGTATGTCCTCCCGCCTCTGGTTGTACTGCTAGACGCCGACCGAGAAGACAAAGCGGTTGTCTTCTTTACTTGCTTAAGAGGCAGAGGAGAAGGACTACGACCCGCCGGAGCAGCTGGAGCGGCGGCAGGTCTCTTCCGCCCTTGCTGACGAGGCGGAGAAGGAGGAGGCTGGCTGCTGGGGCGCGTCGGCGCAGGCGGAGACGGAGGCAGAGTGCCGCCATGCACCGGAGAAGGAGCCGGCCGAGGGCCCTGATCGTCACTCGCCGGAGGAGGAGGCGGTGGAGGAGGCGGAGTGCCCTGACTAGCCGGAGGAGGAGGAGGAGGCGGAGGCGTCCAGTTCGGAAGGTTGATGAGCTCCTTCCGCCATAGGCATGGAGTCTTCAGAGCAGACCCCAGCCGAGTCTCCCCTTCACCGGTAGGGTGGTCAAGCTGGAGGTCCTCAAATCCCTCCGTTATCTCATCCACCATCACCCTAGCATATCCTTCTGGAATCGGCCGGCAGTGAAAAGTTGCGCCGGGTTCAGTAGGATAAACAGAGCCAACAGCCGCCTTGACCTTCAAATTCATCCATTGCGTCATAAGGTGGCAATTTTGAGACTCCGTTATAGCATCCATAGGATAGCTGACAGGAGCCGTCAAGGCATGCTTCGGCTGAAGCAGCTCGGTGGAAGCCACGCTGCTTCTGCGCTGAGATGGCGGGGTAGCTTCGGGGGAGGCTTCGGCAGTACGTTTGCTGCGATTTGCTTCTTGTTCCTCTATCGCTTGTACCCTTGCATGCAGCGCCTGCAGTTCGGTCTGCTGCACTTTTTTCCTCCTCTCATGGGATTTGTAACCGCCTGCGTCCGGAAACCCAACCTTCCACGAAACGGAGCCTGGCGTGCCTCGTGTCCGTCCAGGGTGCTAAGGATTCCCGAGGGCCATTGTGAGCTCGTTGTGCTCTCTGTCTGGAAAGAACGTCCCTTCCTGTGCTGCTTCGATATACTGCTTAAGCTTACTGACTGGTATGTCCATTTGTTCGTTCGTCCAAATGCACTTCCCTGTTTCAGGGTCCAAGGTTCTGCCAGCCCCAAAGAACCAAGTCCGGCAACGGTCTGGCCAGTTATTTGTCTCTGGTTCGATCCCTTTATGAACCAGATCATTCTCAACCTTGGACCACTTAGGCCGGGCTACGAGGTAGCCACCTGACGCCGTGCGATGGTGAAGCTTCTTCTTCGCAGCATTTTGCTTGTTTGTCGCCGACATCTTCTGACTCTTTTCCGATGTCTTGTGGGCCACAAATGCGGGCCAGTGATCTCTGATCTTCTCATATCTGCCCTTGAATTCTGGTGTCTCATTATTTTCGACAAACTTAATATTCAGCTCTTTCTTCCACCTCCTGAATAGTTCTGCCATCCTCTTCAGAGCAAAAGACTTGATTAATTTCTCTTTAATTGGGTTCTCTGGATTATCCTCTGGCGGTAGGGTGAAATTTGACTTCAGCTCAGTCCAAAGATCATTTTTCTGCATATCATTGACATAAGACACCTCAGGGTCTTCTGTAGCCGGCTTAAACCATTGCTGGATGCTTATCGGGATCTTGTCCCTAACCAGAACCCCGCACTGAGCAACAAATGCGCTCTTTGTCTGGAGGGGTTCAATAGGTTGGCCGTCGGGTGCGATTGCTGTGATCTCAAGCTTTTCATCCGAGCTCAACTTTTTGTTCGGGCCTCGTCTCTTTACCGAAGTTGTGCTCGATCCGGAGGGCTAGAAAAAAGAACAAAGACTTAATTAATATGTGTACATGCCAAAACAATGAATGCATCAATCAGCTAGTCAGCATAGGCTTAACTAATATATATACCTGGCCGGACTCGGTTCGGTCACCGGAGCCATCATCACGGTCTCCTTCTTGCATCAGCATTGGGTCACCGGAGCCGTCCTCATGTTCTTCTTCTTGCACCGGCATTAGGTCACTGTAGCCAGATTGTTCACCCTCTCCTTCCAGACCATCGGTTTCGTTGAGATAGTACGAGACGGCATCACTTCCTTGTGCGATTATCTCCCTCAACAACGCTTCTTTTGTTGCTTCGTCTAGGGCGGTGTCCATAGTTTCTACAAATATTTACAACATGGCAATTATTATTCAAACATGACAGATGGATATATTAGTGCCAAACGTAGAACTAGCTACCTAATCATAGTAAGCTATCGGGAGGGGGTATATATCGACAACGACGACACTACATCTATGTCCCTCGACGACCGTCGTTCCCGATAAAAAAAGAGGAAGAAGAAGAAAAAAGAGAGGAGAAGAAAGAATAGAGGAGAAGAACCCTCGAACCCTCGACCCCTAGATGACCCTCTTCTTCCTCTCATGTTTGAGAGGATCGCCAAGGGGTCAGGAGGTTGCCTAGTGTCAAAGGATTCAACAAAACCATGTCTTCATCATTAGGCGAAAGTAACATGTGCATGATGGTACGAAGCTCTTCAAAGTTGTTCTGGAACGGAGTCCTAGATAGGATAATTCGCTTTTTGGTACAAAGTTCAGAAAGAGCCTTCCGAATATCGCTATTTGGAAGGCCTTTGCTGAATTCGTACCAAAAGGCGGATTATTCTATCCGGGACTCCATTCCAGAACAACTTTGCAGAACTTCGTACCAACATGCCCTGGTTACTTCCGGCTAATGATGAAGGCATGGATTTCTTCAATACTTTGACACTAGGAAACCTCTCTCGACCCCTCGGCGATCCTCGACCCCTCGAACCCTCGACGACCCTGGAACCCTCGACCCCTAGACGACCCTGCTGGAACCCTCGACCCTATAGAACCCTCGAACCCTCGACCCTGAAACCCTAGAAGAAGAAAAAAAGAAGAAAAAAAAGAGGAGAAGAAGAAAGGAATAGTGGAGAAGAAGAGAAAATAGAATATATTATATTTTCTCTTCTTCTCCACTATCCCTTTCTTCTTCTCCTCTTCTTTTTCTTCTTTTTTCTTCTTCTTATTTATTTCTCCTCTTCTTTTCGGTAGAGGAAACCCTAAATAGCTAGCAAGTATCGTGGGTGTGAGATACATGTGGCCTTCGGTGTCAGACACTACATCCACGTCCCACAAGTGACGTGGGCGTCGAAGCCCGCGCCACTTGTGGGATGTGGATGTAGTGTCCGACACCGACGGTACATGTATCTCACACCGACGATACTTTCTATTTAGGGTTTCTCCTCTACCGCTCGGCGACCCTCTCGACGACCCTCGTTCCCGATAAAATAAAGAGGAAGAAGAAGAAGAAAAAAGAAGAGAAGAAAGAATAGAGGAGAAGACTTCCTCTTCTTCCTCTCTTCTTC
>NC_041388.1:377268244-377269613 GCF_002162155.2 Triticum dicoccoides | reverse complement strand
GGAGAAGAAGAAAGGAATAGTGGAGAAGAAGAGAAAATAGAATATATTCTATTTTCTCTTCTTCTCCACTATTCCTTTCTTCTTCTCCTCTTCTTTTTCTTCTTTTTTCTTCTTCTTATTTATTTCTCCTCTTCTTCCTCTCCTCTTCTTCTTCTTATTTAGTTCTCTCAACCCCTCGTCCCTCTCTCGACCCCTCGATGACCCTCGTCCCTGATAACATATTTTTTCTCCCCTCGACACCTCTCGACCTCTCGTCCCACTCTCGACCCCTCATCATCATCTATCACCCCCTCGTTTTCTTTAGCATATATCCATGAACAAAATAGAGGAGAAGATCGAAGAAAAAAAGAAGTCTTCCTCTTCTTATTTTCCTTTTTCCACTCCTTCCTTTTCTTCTTCTTCTTCTTCCTTCTTCCTCTTTTCTTCCTTTTCCTTATTTTACTTTTTCCTGTACACTAACCTAAAATCTATATCTACTAATTAACAACCTAAATAAAAAAATGAATACATATATGAAAAAGAAACATCATATAAAAAAACATTTTTGACATATTTAGCATATTCTGATCCATAGTTCAAAATTTTCAAATTTCATTCAAATGAAATTTGAATCGGATTCAAATAACTTGTTGAAAACCTATTCTAAACCTCTCCAAAAATTCTGAAATTTTGCCATCGCCTTTGTCTTGCATCAGTACCTCACCACAAATTTTTTTAAATTCCAAAAATGCCCAAAGCCATCTAGCATTTCATCAAACACCTTCTATATGGACAAAAAATTCAGAAATTCCAAAAAATTCAGAAAAGTGGACAGCGCGTTGCTGCTGTTCCACTTCTCCTCTCCTCTATCCTCTCCTTCTACTCTTGAATGCATCGGGGCCGGCGGCGACCATGGAGCATGGGCGGAGCAAGGGCGCTCGGGCGCAAGAGTGGCACTCGAGAGGGGGGCTCACTTTGAGGGGGGCGGCGACGGCTGGAGTTCGGCGACAAGGACAGCGGGCTCGGGGCGGCACACGGTGACGGGGACGGCAGCCTCGGGCCGGGCGGCACGCGGTGACGGTCGGGGACAAGGAGGCGGGCTCGGGGAGGCACGCGGCGACGGGGACGAGGGCGGCGGGCTCAGGGATGCCGGCGACGAGGACGGCGCGGGCTCACGGAGGGCTCGGCGGCGACGAGGACGAGGAGCAGCCTGGCAGCGTCGTTGGAGGAGAGGACGAGGAGATCGATCAAACTGAATCAAGAATTTCACAAGTGTTGGCTTATATAGCCAGAGCATTGGTCCCGGTTCGTGGCACCAACCGTGACCAATGCCCCCCTTTAGTCCCGATTGGTGCCACCAACCGGGACCAAAGGCCAATTTTCAGGGCGG
>NC_041388.1:377233308-377268008 GCF_002162155.2 Triticum dicoccoides | reverse complement strand
GGTTGGTGCCACGAACCGTGACCAACGCCCCCTTTAGTCCCGGTTGGTGCCACCAACCGGGACCAATGCCCTTGTGCGCCCCGTGCCCAAAAGTTTAGTCCCACATCGCTAGCTGAAGGGCGCCGGCACTTGCTTATAAGCGCTGCTCTGCCTCCCCATTCGAGCTCCTCTCTAATGCAGGCTTTCGGGCCTAAACTTGCGACTGCCTGTGGGCCTATTGGGCCTCTGCGGGCCTGAATCCTGGCCCATGTAGGGTTTCTAGTCGTATTCAGGCCGTGGAGGCCCAGTAGGTGGCATTTTTTTTGGTTTTTTCTTTTTTATTTCTACATTTTTTTGTTTTTTTTTATTTCTACTTAAAACTAAATACTTAAAGTTTTTTAGTGATTTCTTTTTGCTTTTAGGTCACAAAAATTATAAACTTTCTGTTAGTGCCATTAGTTTTAAATTTTGAATAGTTTAAATTTGAATTTTTAAAATTTGTGTGAATCACTAGTTTATGAATAACTTTACTATAAAAATAGAATTTTTTTCTATTTATTTTTTATTTATACTTACAACTAAATACTTATAGTATCTTAGTGATTTCTTTTTGATTTTAGGTCACAAAAATTATAAACTTTCTGTTAGTGCCATTAGTTTTAAAATTTTGAATAGTTTAAATTGGAATTTTATAAAATTTGTGTGAATCACTAGTTTATGAATAACTTTACTATAAAAATAGAAATTTTTTTCTTCTTTGCTATTTATTTTTTATTTATACTTACAATTAAATACTTATAGTTTGATTTTAGGTCACAAATATTATATTCTTTTTGCTATTGAAGAATATTATAGTTTTATTTTAGTTGATCATAACATAATATTTTAATTGATTGTTTTTATTTTCATAAAAGTTTTGTAGTTCATTCTGTTTGCTATTAATTCATTCTTTGAGCTAAATGACTCCGAAATTGGAAAGCATTTCAAAATGAACTCTGAAAAGGTTGAAAGTTGGCATGGTATCATCATTTAACCCACATAGCATGTTCCAAAAAGTAGAGAGGGTTATGACAAAAACTTGATGCACTTCGTGTACAAAATGGACAATCACTTTCGAAGTATCAAAGTTTCGAACCATAAGACATGAAAGCATTTCAAGTGAACTCTGAAAAAGTTGAAAGTTGGGATGGTATCATAATTTAACCCACATAGCATTTGCTTATTGCGGGAGAAAGTATTCACTTTTTCTTCGCTTGTGCCATTTGCTTATTGCGCCGTAACCATGGATAATCTTCATTGTTTATCAGGATGCTTGGGTCAGCCTTGACATTGAAGGGAGGAATTTCATGAAACTTTTCATAATCTTCAGACATGTCTGTCTTGCCGTCCACTCCCAGGATGTCCCTTTTTCCTAAAAGAACTATGTGGCGCTTTGGCTCATCGTATGATGTATTCGCTTCCTTATCTTTTCTTTTTCTCGGTTTGGTAGACATGTCCTTCACAAAGATAACCTGTGCCACATCATTGGCTAGGACGAACGGTTCGTCAGTGTACCCAAGATTTTTTAGATCCACTGTTGTCATTCCGTACTGTGGGTCTACCTGTACCCCGCCGCCTAACAGATTGACCCATTTGCACTTAAACAAAGGGACCTTTAAATCAGATCCATAGTCAAGTTCCCATATGTCCACTATGTAACCATAATATGTGTCCTTTCCGCTCTCGGTTGCTGCATCAAAGCGGACACCACTGTTTTGGTTGGTGCTCTTTTGATCATGGGCAATCGTGTAAAATGTATTCCCATTTATCTCGTATCCTTTGTAAGTCAATACAGTCAAAGATGGTCCCCTGGACAACAAGTACAACTCATCACAAACAATGTTGTCACCTCTGAGACGTGTTTCCAACCAACTGCTGAAAGTCCTGATGTGTTCACATGTAATCCAGTCGTCGCATTGCTCCGGGTGTTTGGAGCGCAGACTGTTCTTGTGTTCATCGACATACGGGGTCACCAAGGTAGAGTTCTGTAGAACTGTGTAGTGTGCTTGAGACCAAGAATATCCGTCCCTGCATATTATTGAGTCTCTTCCAAGAGTGCCTTTTCCAGTCAGTCTCCCCTCATACCGCGATTTAGGGAGACCTATCTTGTTAAGGCCAGGAATGAAGTCAACACAAAACCTGATAACATCCTTTGTTTGATGGCCCATGGAGATGCTTCCTTCTGGCCTAGCGCGGTTACGGACATATTTCTTTAGGACTCCCATGAACCTCTCCAAGGGGAACATATTGTGTAGAAATACGGGCCCCAGGATGACAATCTCGTCGACTAGATGAACTAGGACGCGCATCATGATATTGAAGAAGGATGGTGGGAACACCAGCTCGAAACTGACAAGACATTGCGCCACATCACTCCTTAGCCTTGGTACGATTTCTGGATCGATCACCTTCTGAGAGATTGCATTGAGGAATGCACATAGCTTCACAATGGCTAATCGGACGTTTTCCGGTAGAAGCCCCCTCAATGCAACCGGAAGCAGTTGCGTCATAATCACGTGGCAGTCATGAGACTTTAGGTTCTGAAACTTTTTCTCTGGCATATTTATTATTCCCTTTATATTCGACGAGAAGCCAGTCGTGACCTTCATACTGAGCAGGCATTCAAAGAAGATTTATTTCTCTTCTTTCGTAAGAGCGTAGCTGGCAGGACCTTTATACTGCTTCGAAGGCATGCCGTCTTTTTCGTGCAAACGTTGCAGGTCCTCCCGTGCCTCAGGTGTATCTTTTGTCTTCCCATACACGCCCAAGAAGCCTAGCAGGTTCACGCAAAGGTTCTTCGTCATGTGCATCACGTCGATTGAGGAGCGGACCTCTAGGTCTTTCCAGTAGGGTAGGTCCCAAAATATAGATTTCTTCTTCCACATGGGTGCGTGTCCCTCAGCGTCATTCGGAATAGCTAGTCCACCGGGACCCTTTCCAAAGATTACGTAGTGTAAATCATTGACCATAGCAAGCACGTGATCACCGGTGCGCATGGCGGGCTTCTTCCGGTGATCTGCCTCGCCTTTGAAATGCTTGCCTTTCTTTCGACATTGATGGTTGGTCAAAAGAAATCGACGATGGCCCAGGTACATATTCTTCCTGCATTTGTCCAGGTATATACTTTCAGTGTCATCTAAACAGTGCGTGCATGCGTGGTATCCTTTGTCTGTCTGTCCTGAAAGGTTATTGAGAGCGGGCCAATCGTTGATGGTCACGAACAGCAACGCCTTAAGGTTAAATTCCTTCTGTCTGTGCTCATCCCACGTACGTACACCGTTTCCATTCCACAGCTGTAAAAGTTGTTCAACTAATGGCCTTAGGTACACATCAATTTCGTTGCCGGGTTGCTTAGGGCCTTGGATGAGAACTGGCATCATAATGAACTTCCGCTTCATGCACATCCAAGGAGGAAGGTTATACATACATAGAGTCACGGGCCAGGTGCTGTGATTGCTGCTCTGCTCCCCGAAAGGATTAATGCCATCCGCGCTTAAAGCAAACCATACATTCCTTGGGTCCTTTGCAAACTCATCCCAGTACTTTCTCTCGATTTTTCTCCACTGCGACCCGTCAGCGGGTGCTCTCAACTTCCCATCTTTCTTTCGGTTCTCACTGTGCCATCGCATCAACTTGGCATGCTCTTCATTTCTGAACAGACATTTCAACCGTGGTATTATAGGAGCATACCACATCACCTTCGCAGGAACCCTCTTCCTGAGGGGCTCGCCATCAACATCACCGGGGTCATCTCGTCTGATCTTATACCGCAACGCACCGCATACCGGGCATGTGTTCAGATCCTTGTATGCATCGCGGTAGAGGATGCAGTCATTAGGGCATGCATGTATCTTCTCCACCTCCAATCCTAGAGGGCATACGACCTTCTTTGCTGCGTATGTACTATCGGGCAATTCGTTATCCTTTGGAAGCTTCTTCTTCAATATTTTCAGTAGCTTCTCAAATCCTTTGTTAGCCACAGCATTCTCTGCCTTCCACTGCAGCAATTCCAGTACGGTACCGAGCTTTGTGTTGCCATCTTCGCAATTGGGGTATAACCCTTTTTTGTGATCCTCTAACATGCGATCGAACTTCAGCTTCTCCTTTTGACTAATGCATTGCGTCCTTGCATCGACAATGACCTGGCGGAGATCATCATCATCGGGCACATCGTCTGGTTCCTCTTGATCTTCAGCAGCTTCACCCGTGGCAGCATCATTGGGCACATCGTCTGGTTCCTCTTGATCTTCACCAGCTCCCCCCATTGCAGCATCACCGTATTCAGGGGGCACATAGTTGTCATCGTACTCATCTTCTTCGCCGTCTTCCATCATAACCCCTATTTCTCCGTGCCTCATCCAAACATTATAGTGTGGCATGAAACCCTTGTAAAGCAGGTGGGAGTGAAGGATTTTCCGGTTAGAGTACGACCTTGTATTCCCACATTCAGTGCATGGACAACACATAAAACCATTCTGCTTGTTTGCCTCAGCCGCATCGAGAAACTCATGCACGCCCTTAATGTACTCGCGGGTGTGTCTGTCACCGTACATCCATTGCCGGTTCATCTGCGTGCATTATATATAATTAAGTGTCCAAATTAATAGAAGTTCATCATCACATTAAAACCAAAGTGCATACATAGTTCTCATCTAATAACATATAGCTCTCCAGAGCATCTAATTAATTAAACCATACATTGAAACTATGTAAAACATTTCAATGCGAAAACAAATGCGATCATAATCGCAACCAAGGTAACAATTGATCCAACGACATAATGATACCAAGCCTCGGTATGAATGGCATATTTTCTAATCTTTCTAATCTTCAAGCGCATTGCATCCATCTTGATCTTGTGATCATCGACGACATCCGCAACATGCAACTCCAATATCATCTTCTCCTCCTCAATTTTTTTTATTTTTTCCTTCAACAAATTGTTTTCTTCTTCAACTAAATTTAACCCCTCGACAAGGTCGGTTGGCATTTCCGATTCACATACATCCTAGATAAATAAAATCTATGTCACGTTGGTCGGCATAATTTTCATAAACAATAAATGAACCAATAGTTATAAAGATAATATACATACCAAATCCGAATCATAGACAGGATGAGGGCCGATGGGGGCGGATACCAAAACCATCGCACTATATAAGATGCAATAAAAATGTAAGAAAATGATACAAGTATCTATCTAAACATACAAGTAAGAATATTTTTCCTTTCAGAAAGAAGATAAGAACAAGAGGCTCACCACGGTGGTGTCGGTGATGAGATCGGCGCGGGTGATCGACGGTGGTGAAGACGGGGACGAGGCGTGACGGACCGCTAAATGTAGACAAATCTCGAGGAAAATGGAGCTTGGAGGTCGAGCTTCGAGAGGAGAAAGCTTAAGTAGTGTGGCTCGGGCATTCCATCGAACACCTCATGTGCATAGGAGGTGAGCTAGAGCACCACAAAGCCCTCTCCCCCTCGGCCAGAAAAAACAGAGCACTGTGCTCTGCTCTTGCGTGAGGGGGTATATATAGGCACCTCATTGGTCCCGGTTGGTGGCATGAGTCGGGACTAAAGGGGAGCCTTTGGTCCCGGTTCAAGCCACCAACCGGGACCAATGGTGGTGGGCCAGGAGGGAGGCCCATTGGTCACGGTTCATCCCACCAACCGGGACCAAAAGGTCCAGATGAACTGGGACCAATGTCCCACGTGGCCCGGCCGGCCCCCTGGGCTCACGAACCGGGACCAATGCCCACATTGGTCCCGGTTCTAGACTGAACCGGGACTAATGGGATGATGCGGCCTAGACCATATCCCTGTTTTCTACTAGTGCATGAATAATCTCAGTTCCCTTTGAGCCTGGGTGGCGGTCCATAGGAAGATCACACGGGTACTCCGAGATTTCCAAAAAAAATAGAATGAGGCATCTGATGGGTTTAGAGGGGAGAGATTAGAATAGAATGAGGTCTAATGAGAAAGCACTACCCATATGCACATGAAACAAACACAAACATTTCACTCAATCAATCAATCCAGTCATACAATCGGTCTAACTATCGCAAAAGTGCTTGGACCACTCTATTTACATGGTGGAATACCACTACTGATGTGGTGGTCTACTAGAAATATTCCTCGGTTGCAGACTCCATGATATCTGCTCCAGCTTCGTCTTCAAAGTCATCATCGCTCAGGTTAGAGTCGGCGTCGTCGATGATGATGTAGTCTTCCGGGCGAATCTCCTTGGGTTCTTCGTCTTCTTCTACTGGTGTGGGGTCTCCCATGAATATTCCGATCTTCTTAATCAGGTCGTCATTCTTCTCCACTAGTATGACGATTTCCTCCTCATAATCTTCACGTGTAGCCTTGAGTTCTTACTCCAGTTCCTCAATCCTAGTCATTGCCTTCTTCAGATCTATCATGCCTGCGCACATCTGATTCTCCTGGCGTCGAATGTGCTGGTTTAGTTCCTGGATGAAAGCTACAATTGATCTATCCTTCCTGGTGTTGATCATCTCCCATTGCTCATCTCGGCGCCCACAGATCTGATAGATAGTGTCTTTAAGCTCCTTGTGATAAACTTCTCCAATGCGTCCCATGGTGATGTGTGCTGCCATACTCTTTCCTAGACTCCAGGTTGGTGCATCGAAGGAAAACTCTATGGGTTTCGTGACTGGCGTGAAGGTCCTTCCTGGAACTTGAACTTGAATCATCCATCGCTCCTCTTCTGGTAAGGTGGCATTTTAGGTCCCGGTGAAGCTTTGTATTCGCATATACCTAGTGACTTCCTTCAAGTGTCCTCCAAAAGGTGCTTCTTCATCCAGTTGTGCAAACTTGTTCCTTGCATCCGCCATCCTAAAGAGTAGAAAATGGAGAGGAGTCGGAAATGAGAAGAGAATAGTGATCTAAGGCTTTTAGCTTAGTGGTCGTGTCCAACACTCAGTGTGTTCTCTGATACCATCTTGTAGCGACTCGACCTCAAACGGTCACGTCTCTGTGCTTCAGTGTCATCCCTGGATCGGTAATGCTGACACAGACAGTACTCGATGATTTATAACAGAGTAGAAATCACACACTGATTACATCGATTGTCTCCAAAGAGAACTTATTACAATAAATATGGCTTAAGGCCATCTAATACGATAACAACGGAAGGCTTGGAAGATAAAGTGAGTCCATCAACTCCAACGACATAGCTGAGCTGCACGGCAAGGACCTAACGAACCTTACTCCTCGTCTGAAAAGTCTGCAACATAATATGTTGCAGCCCAAAAATAGGTCAGCACATGGAATATGCTGGCAAAATAACATAGTAGAGCAAGAACAGAATAACGCTATCACTACATGCATATTTGGCTGGTGGAAAGCTCTATGGTTACAGTTTTGCGAAAATCCAATTTTTCCCTATAACAAAGGAATAGATTTTAATTTAACTATCATGGTAGTTGAAACATCATTGAGAAGGTTCCTCCAACTCAATCCCAATTAAAGTAATTATCAACCCAACAATATTAATTTAGAGTGATGAGATACTTAAGATACTCCAAGTACTAGATACTCAAGATTGTCCATAAACGGGGACACGGCTAACCATGATTAGTTTATACACTCTGTAGAGGTTTGCGCACTTTTCCCCCCAAGACTCGATCTCCTCCGTTGGTTTTCTCGCACTACAGGGTGTTTGAGAAACGGATGACCGAGACACAGTCTTTCAGAAACATTAACTCTCTACTCTGGGCAGACCATACCAAACCTACAATCCCACTACCTGCTGATCGACCTCTTCAAGAGCTCCACGTAACTTACTCAGCTATGCTAGAGCCCATAATAGCTTGTGGCTGCACACGGAAGTTTCTAGCATGAATAATCTCAGTTCCCTTTGTGCCTGGGTGGTGGTCCATAGGAAGATCACATGGGTACTCCGGGATTTCCAAAAAAAATACAGGCAATACTGGGTACTCCAGGTGCCTAATCCACCCAGAGGAGTATTTAAGATGCCACCTTAAGTTGAACGATTAATTGTAAATCTCACATTTGTCATGGATTTCACTCACCCAAACCTCGTCTACGAGCATAGCATAGCAATATAAGCAACGCGTAGAAGTAACTCCCAAGGGTTTGAATGTAACAGGGTAATAGGTTCTACCTCATCAAATACTTCCCAACCTACATGTTAATGACATCCTAACCATGTAATATTTGAGGATTGGTACTAATGCATAAAAACTGGGTGATAAAGGGGTATGATCAAAGTGTTACTTGCCTTGCTGACGATCCGCGTAACCTAGAGACTCCAGATAACACGCTTCGCACTCCGGGAACTCTATTGCAAACAAACAATAACTTACATAAGAAATCAAGCAAATAAACACGGGTAAATCTCAAATAAGAAGATCTAACCAGAAAGTTCAGCTTAAGAACTCCGGTTTGCAAAAAGAATCAAATCGAACGGAGCAACGAAACTCAAACGGCAAAAGAAACAAGATCCATTTACTAATCTGGACCTAGGTCAAATTTTACAGTAACAAAAACTTGTGCAAGTTCGTTAAACAGAAAGAGGGTCTCGAGACGAAGATCTAGGCGCTTGAATCGCCTGATTCTGACTAACGAGCGAAAAGATAAACTAGAACGAAAATCGGATCAGAAATCGCGATCAGAAATAATCGCAGAATAATCCAATAAAAGAAAACTAACGAACAGGCTAACGAACGAGCGTTCGTTATCTGTAACTAACGAGCGAAAACCGTTCGTTAAAACGAACGTACGGACGAACGTCCGCTAAAAAGAAAAGCCGGAAAAAAACCGGCGAACCGAGAAAAAACAAGCTAGGGTTTTTTAACGAGAACCGGACCTATTTTCTAAAAAATCCGAATGACGCTATACCTCCAGCGAGGTCTGGCACGGCGGTGGCTCCGGCGAGCGGCGGGCAGCGCGGGGTGGCGACGGCGGCTCCAACGAGGGGCGGCACGACAGCGGGCAAAGGGCGGCGGGGTAGTGCGGCAGCGGGCGACGGCAGCGCGGCGGCTTGCAGCGGCGGGGTCGGCGGCTCGTGGCTGCGGGGTGGGCGGCTCCAAGGGGCGGCGGGGCGCGGCTTTTAAGGAGGGGGGCTCGGCTTGGGGGAGGGGGCACGGCGCGGGGAAGCGGAGTCCGAGCCGGAGTCTGGTTAGAGCGGCGCGGCGGCGGTCTCCCACTAGGAGACGGCGGCGCGGGGAGGTGGGCCTGGCGGCTGGGCTTCGGCCCAGTTAGCCCTGGCGTTTTCTTTAAATAATTCCGTCGAAACTAAAAAAATCCTAGAAAATAAAACAAAATTCTATAAATGCCAAAACAATTTTTCTCCGTCTAAATAAAATATTTAGAACGAGATGAACATTTTCTTGGCCCTAACATGCAATTTTGAAAACGTGCAATTTTAATGCAAACAAAATTGCAAATAAAATACAAAATGAAACAAATATTGATTTTAATATTTTTCCTACAATATTTCATTTATTTTGGAGAAGTCATATTATCTCCTCTCATATATTTTAATATGAAATATTTTCGGAGAGAAAAATAATCAAAACAAAAATCCTCGTTCCAAAATTTGATAAAAATCAAATTTGAAAACCGAGGGAATCCCCAACTCTCTCCGAGGGTCCTTGAGTTGCTTAGGATTTTGAGGATCGCGAGACGAAATAAAATAAAATATGATATGCGAGAATGATCTATGTATAACATTCCAAATTGAAAATTTGGGATGTTACAAATCTAGCCCCCTTAAGATGAATCTCGCCCTCGAGATTCGGGTTGGCTAGAAAATAGGTGTGGGTGGTCTTTGCGGAGATCATCCTCTTGTTCCCACGTGGCTTCGTCCTCGGTATGGTGGCTCCACTGAACATTGCAAAACTTGATGACCTAGCTACGGGTGACTCGACTAGCAAACTCCAAAATCTTGACTGGCTTCTCCTCATAAGTCAAGTCATTGTCCAACTGAATCGCTTCCAAGGGCACGATATCTCTTAGCGGTATGTCGGCCATCTCAGCATGGTACTTCTTCAACTGGGAAACATGAAACACATCGTGAACTCCTGATAGTCCTTCAGGTAACTCCAACTTGTAGGCAACTTCTCCCATCCATTCCAAAAGACGATATGGTACTACAAATCTCAGGGCTAACTTTCCATTAACTCCAAAAGGTTTCACTCCTCGCAGAGGTGATACTTGCAGGTATGCTCTATCTCCAATTTCATAGGTTACCTCCTTGCGTTTCGAATCTACATAACTCTTCTGTCTGGATTGAGCTATCTTCAGTCAATCTCGGATAAGTTTAACCTTCTCCTCAGACTCTTTGATCAAGTCTGGTCGAAACAACTTTCGGTCTCCGACTTCATCCCACATCAACGGTGTTCTCCTCCTTCGACCATACAGGGCTTCAAACGGTGCCATTTTTAAACTGGCTTGGTAACTATTGTTGTATGAGAAAACTGTGTAAGGCAGATTGTCATCCCAACTAGATCCATAATCTAGCGCACAGGCTCTTAGCATGTCCTCCAGAATCTGATTGACTCTCTCGGTCTGTCCATCCGTCTGCGGGTGAAATGTTGTACTGAACTCCAATCTCGTTCCCAAAGTCTGGTGCAGCTGATGCCAAAACTTTGAAGTAAACTGTGTTCCTCTATCTGATACGATGGTCCTCGGCACTCCATGCAGACATACGATCCTGGTCATATATATCTTGGCCAACTTTGCACTGGTATAAGTTGTTTTCACTGGGATAAAGTGTGCCACTTTGGTCAAACAGTCAACTACTACCCATATAGAATCATATCCTGATTTGGTCCTGGGCAATCCCGTGATAAAATCAATGCCAAGTTTATCCCACTTCCATTCGGGTATCGACATAGGCTGTAACAATCCAGCTGGCTTTTGATGCTCTACCTTTCCTCTCTAACATACATCACATACGGCCACATACTCGGTGATATCCTTCTTCATCCCTGTCCACCAGAAACGTTCCTTTAAATCCAAATACATCTTGGTGTTTCCAGGGTGTATCGAGTATGGTGAGTCATGTGCCTCCTGAAGTATTAACTTCCTGATCTCTGTGTTATTGGGCACATAAACATGGTTGTCGGTGTCAAAATCGGCGGATCTTGGGTAGGGGGTCCCAGACTGTGCGTCTAAGGCGGATGGTAACAGGAGGCAGGGGACACGATGTTTTACCCAGGTTTGGGCCCTCTTGATGGAGGTAAAACCCTACGTCCTGCTTGATTATTCTTGATAATATGAGTTGTACAAGAGTTGATATACCACGAGATCGGAGAGGCTAAACCATATAAGCTAGCATATGGTATGATTGTATGTTGTCCTACGGACTAAAACCCTTCGGTTTATATAGACACCGAAGGAGGCTAGGGTTACACAAGGTCAGTTACAAAGGAGGAGATATACATATCCGTATTGCCTAGCTTGCCTTCCACGCCAAGTAGAGTCCCCTCCGGACACGGGACGAAGTCTTCAATCTTGTATCTTCATAGTCCAACAGTCCGGCCAAAGGATATAGTCCGGCTGTCCGGAGACCCCCTAATCCAGGACTCCCTCGGTAGCCCCTGAACCAGGCTTCAATGACGATGAGTGCGGCGCGCAGTGTTGTCTTCGGCATTGCAAGGCTGGTTCCTCCTCCGAATACACCACGGAAGAATTTGAATACAAAGATAGTGTCCGACCCTGCAAAATAAGTTCCACATACCACCGTAGAGAGAATAATATTACCACAAATTTAATCTGCTGAGACGTTTTGGCAGCATGACATCACGCCATGGCCCGGAAATTATTTGAACCGTTTTTCTTTAACCAGCCCCACACATAACGCGAGGCGGTTTCTTGACACGTCTTGTCAAAGCAGAGATCGTGTTCCCCTTATTACGAGAATCTCATCAATACGGACGTGGGTAACCCAACCGCGCCATCAATTACGGCGCTTAGGGAATAAGCGAGTTTTACCAGGCTAGTGGGGGCGCATAATTTAGTCCTCCCTTATAAAGGGATAAGATCTCACCTTTTTCTACCCACGCCTTCTTCCTTCTTGCTCATCCATTCTCGCGCACTCGAGCTCCAGCGCCCAAGTCCGCATCCTTCTCCTCAACTCTCTCCAAACATGTCCGGAGTGGGAGGCAAGTGGATGGCCTCCTCCATCACGGAGGGACACATCAAAAAGCTACGTGGAGCCGGATACTTAGGCGCGGATATCGCGCACCGGCTGCCAGCCGCGGGGCAGATCGTCCCTACCCCGGAACCACACGAAAGGGTGGTTTCCCTCCCCCATTTCATTCGCGGATTGGGGTTTCCCCTCCATCCATTCGTCCGCGGCATCATGTTCTATTACGGGCTGGACTTTCATGATCTGGCCCCGAATTTCATCCTCAACATCTCGGCATTCATCGTCGTGTGCGAGGCTTTCCTCCGCATCCAACCCCACTTCGGCCTATGGCTGAAGACCTTCAACATCAAGCCAAAGGTAGTAGGTGGCCAACAAGCGGAATGCGGCGGAGCCATTGTGGGCAAAATGCCCAATGTTACATGGCTCGGGGGCTCCTTCATGGAGACCGTAAAAGGGTGGCAATCGGGGTGGTTCTACATCACCAAGCCGCGCGACACCAACTGGGTGGCAGCCCCCGTGTTTCGATCTAGAATCCCCATGCAGCTCACTTCCTGGAAGGAGAAGGGCCTCTCTTGGGGTTCTTCGGTGGAGCTGGACGGACTCCAGAAGTGTATCTGGAACATGATAAGCAAAAAACTTAAGCTTGTCAACATAGTCCAGGTCATGCTCTTACGACGGATCCTCCCGTGTCAACAAAGGCCTTTCAACTTATGGGAGTTCGACCCGGCCCAGCACCAGACTCTATGCGAGCTCTTCGACACGACGCATAAGGACGTCTAGAAGGTGCCGTTAAAGGGCGCCGAGGTCCCTCCTTCTCTTACCGAGGACCGAGGGCTAAGCACGAAGCACGCTGTGAATCCGGTAAGTTCTGTACATCTGGTAGGGTATTTATTTCCCATAGCTTAGCCATGTGCGGGGTCTGAGCTCTCATGCCTTTGACAGGACTGGGTGGAGGCATCGGAGCAGATTAGCTGTCCGCCCCCACTGCCCGAAGTCCCTGCGGACACTCTCCTGACGGAGATGCGGACTCCGACTCCTTACGAGGTGCCGGAGAAGACCAAGAAGAAGGCCAAGGGAACCCGAAAGAGTTCCCGGCGCCAGGTGGTATCGGACTCATCGTCCGATAACTCCGAGACGCACTCCTCCCGTGAAGACAAGAAGAAGGAAGATGAATATTCTCCCCCTCCAGCCGGGGGATACAAGAAAAGGAAGGCCGCCCCAACCGGGGAGGCCGAAGGGTCCAAGAAGGGAAGGACTCTCCTTCCGGACTATTCCACCACCGCCGCCGACGGGGAAGACGAGTGGCTGCTCAGGGCCAAGCCCCTGGCGAACTCGTAAGTATTCAGATACCAGAGTAACTCATAGCATACGTTTATTGCACTGCTTCTCCTAACGTCGAATATGATTATGCAGTCCGCCCCAAGCCCGTATCGACGTATCATCGTCGGACGGTTCCTTGGACTCGTTGGACATGGATAGTGATACACTTCCAACCGCCACCTCTCCTTGCCCTACGGACAATGCTGAGGTATTGTCTCAAGGGGCACCGAGCCAAGGGGAGACAGTCCTGGAGGCGCCTCAAGGCGACCTTCCGGACTCCAGGAGCAAAGGGAGCAAGGCTCCCGGGGGCTCCAAGTTCGGCTCTCAGCCAAACACCGCGCTAGAACCTCCAGTGGTTCCGGACTCGGGCAGGCGGCCCCCTTCCAAAAGGGGCAAGCCCACCCATGCCGGTGACCTCTGTCCATCCAGAGGCACCGGATAACCTGTTGGGAGCGCTTCGTGGCGCTTCCATCGACGAAGAGCACCGCACTATTATGAGTGCGGTGATCAAGAAGGTTCTGTCCGCCAAGAGCGGACTAACTGAAGCTTGTGCCAACCTTCTAACAAGCTTTGAGGTAAGTATTTAAAATATAGGAAAAATATTACTGCATAGACAGTAGCCCTTGATGCTCTGTTTGGTGATCACAAGGAAAAGCCGAATAGAGGATCAAATAATGTCTGCAGGAGTCTAATATAAGTATGTCTGTATGCGTATGCAGGCTTCGCTGCTGACCTTTGCCGCACTGACTGCGGAGGTCACCGCACTGAAGCAGGACCTTGAGGGGTCCGAGAAAGAGCTCGGCCTTGCCAAGAGGCTGCTCGAGGATAACAAAGGTAAGTAATACCTTGTCTATATATAAAAGAAAATGTGGTTGCGAAATGACAGGATCATCATGAATGTGCCAGGGGCCACAACCGAAGTGATGACCCTGAAGCAAGCGCTGTCCGAGGCCGAAAACAAAGCGGCCAAGGAGCGCACCGAGCGGGAAAAGCAAGAGGCATGGGTGGGCGAGGTGCAGCAAGAGCTGCAGGCTCTCGTGAAGAAGCACAAGGCTTTGGAGCTTGACTCGAAGACGCGAGAGTCCGAGCTTGCCGCGGCCCTCGAGAGCACAAAGAATGCCAAGGCTGAAGCCCAAAACGCCCTCCAGGAGATTGAGGTGATGAGGAAGATAGCGGTGGGTAAGGTATTCAATAAGCAAAGCAAGCATGTGAAAGTAAATTACTTGTTACTTACCCGAGTCCGGAGCTCTCCAGGAGCATTCGCAGATTTGCCCCGCAACGTGTCGGATGCCTCGAAGTATTAACAGGCCGAGGAGGGGAGCTCGATGGAGAAGTTGTTCTGGTCATAGTATACTGGGACCAAACACCCGATGCCTATGAGCGACTAGCTGAAGAAACTGGTCGAGCTGCACAAGGCGGCCGAACAGGCCATGAAGGGCTTTATAGTCCGGATGTGGCCTGGCAACTCCCTTCCCAACAGCTACTTTGGCCTGGTGAGGCGGCTTATGGATGCCTGCCCACGGCTGGAAGTCATCAAGCGGTCCGTCTATATCGAAGGTGCCCGCCGGGCTTTTGCCCATGCAAAGGTGCACTGGGCCAAGATGGACACTGAGAAGTTGGTGAAGGAGGGGCCGCCGTAGGGCAAGGAGCATCGCTACCCGGAGATGTATTATGAGGGTGTCCTGAAGGGTGCCCATCTTGTGGCGGACGAGTGTGCGGAAGATGTAATTTTTGAATGAACTTGCTCGTGTGATCCTGTGTTATGAAAACTTGTTCATATGCGCTATGCAACGCTTGTTTGAACTTAAAATATTACCTTTTGTGCGGCTGTTTATCAAATCTGAGAGATGGCCAGTCGTCGGCTTCTGCCCCCATGCCGCGAGTGCTGGGGTGTTCGGGATAAACCTGAGCACTCTTTTTCCCATTGTTGGGTCCTTCGAGGGAGGTGCTCAGCACAACGAACAAGGCAATCGGACTATAATGCTTTATCACTCTCACTTAGCCATAGAATTCTACAATTTTAAATTTTGGGGAAGCCCCTAGTATTCGGAAGGCCGAATTCGGGGCGCGATACACGCCTTAAGCCGGACAAAGCCGATTCCTCACTCTAAGCGGCATAATTCTTTAGGGACTCGAGACCTCTCAAACAGCGACCAGCTCTCGCCTTATCATGACAGTCAGTTTTAGCTTTCTCAAAAAAATTCCTACGCACACGCAAGATCATGGTGATGCATAGCAACGAGAGGGGAGAGTGTGATCTACGTACCCTTGTAGATCGACAACGGAAGCGTTTGGTTGATGTAGTCGTACGTCTAAATGGCCCGACCGATCAAGCACCGAAACTACGGCACCTCCGAGTTCTAGCACACGTTCAGCTCGATGACGATCCCCGGACTCCGATCCAGCAAAGTGTCGGGGAAGAGTTCCGTCAGCACGACGGCGTGGTGACGATCTTGATGTACTACTGTCACAGGGCTTCGCCTAAGCACCGCTACAATATTATCGAGGACTATGGTGGCAGGGGCGCCGCACACTGCTAAGAATATGATCACATGGATCAACTTGTGTTCCTCTGGGGTGCCCCTGCCTCCATATATAAAGGCTCAAGGGGGGGGGTGCGGCCGGCCTAGGAGAGGCGCGCCAGGAGGAGTCCTACTCCCTCCAGGAGTAGGATTCCCCCCCCCCCCAATCCTAGTTGGAATAGGATTCGCGGAGGGGGGAAAAGAGGAAGGGGGGCCGGCCCCCTCTCCTTGTCCTATTCGGACCAAGGGAGGGGAGGGGCGCGCGGCCCATCTCTGGCTGCCTCTTCTCTTTTCCACTAAGGCCCACTAAGGCCCATATATCTTCCGGGGGGTTCCGGTAACCTCCCGGTACTCCGGTAAAATCCCGATTTCACCCGGAACACTTCCGATATCCAAACATAGGCTTCCAATATATCAATCTTTATGTCTCAACCATTTCGAGACTCCTCGTCATGTCGTGATCACATCCGGGACTCCGAACAACCTTTGATACATCAAAACGTATAAACTCATAATATAACTGTCATCGAAACCTTAAGCGTGCGGACCCTACGGGTTCGAGAACAATGTAGACATGACCGAGACACGTCTCTGGTTAATAACCAATAGCGGGACCTGGATGCCCATATTGGCTCCTACATATTCTACGAAGATCTTTATCGGTCAGACCGCATAACAACATACATTGTTCCCTTTGTCATCGGTATGTTACTTGCCCGAGATTCGATCATCGATATCCAATACCTAGTTCAATCTCGTTACAGGCAAGTCTCTTTACTCGTTCTGTAATACATCATCCTGCAACTAACTCATTAGTTGCAATGCTTGCAAGGCTTAAGTGATGTGCATTACCGAGAGGGCCCAGAGATACCTCTCCGACGATCAGAGTGACAAATCCTAATCTCGAAATACGTCAACCCAACATGTACCTTTGGAGACACCTGTAGAGCACCTTTATAATCACCCAGTTACGTTGTGACGTTTGGTAGCACACAAAGCGTTCCTCCGGCACACAGGAGTTACATAATCTCATAGTCATAGGAACATGTATTAGTTATGAAGAAAGCAATAGCAACATAGTAAACGATCGGGTGCTAAGCTAATGGAATGGGTCATGTCAATCAGATCATTCAACTAATGATGTGATCCCGTTAATCAAATGACAACTCTTTGTCCATGGTTAGGAAACATGACCATCTTTGATTAACGAGCTAGTCAAGTAGAGGCATACTAGTGACACTCTGTTTGTCTATGTATTCACACATGTATTATGTTTCCGGTTAATACAATTCTAGCATGAATAATAAACCTTTATCATGATATAAGGAAATAAATAATAACTTTATTATTGCCTCTAGGGCATATTTCCTTCAGTCTCCCACTTGCACTAGAGTCAATAATCTAGATTACACAGTAATGATTCTAACACCCATGGAGCTTTGGTGCTGATCATGTTTTGCTCGTTGAAGAGGCTTAGTCAACGGGTCTGCTACATTCAGCTCCGTATGTATCTTGCAAATCTCTATGTCTCCCACCTGGACTAGATCCTGGATGGAATTGAAGCGTCTCTTGATGTGTTTGGTTCTCTTGTGAAATCTGGATTCCTTTGCCAAGGCAATTGCACCAGTATTGTCACAAAAGATTTTCATTGGACCTGATGCACTAGGTATGACACCTAGATCGGATATGAACTCCTTCATCCAGACTCCTTCGTTTGCTGCTTCCGAAGCAGCTATGTACTCCGCTTCACATGTAGATCCCACCACGATGCTTTGTTTAGAACTGCACCAACTGACAGCTCCACCGTTTAATGTAAACACGTATCCGGTTTGCGATTTAGAATCGTCCGGATCAGTGTCAAAGCTTGCATCAACGTAACCGTTTACGATGAGCTCTTTGTCACCTCCATATACGAGAAACATATCCTTAGTCCTTTTCAGGTATTTTAGGATGTTCTTGACCGCTGTCCAGTGATCCACTCCTGGATTACTTTGGTACCTCCCTGCTAGACTTATAGCAAGGCACACATCAGGTCTGGTACACAGCATTGCATACATGATAGAGCCTATGGCTGAAGCATAGGGAACATCTTTCATTTTCTCTCTATCTTCTGCAGTGGTCGGGCATTGAGTCTGACTCAACTTGACACCTTGTAACACAGGCAAGAACCCTTTCTTTGCTTGATCCATTTTGAACTTCTTCAAAATCTTCTCAAGGTATGTGCTTTGTGAAAGTCCAATTAAGCGTCTTGATCTATCTCTATAGATCTTTATGCCTAATATGTAAGCAGCTTCACCAAGGTCTTTCATTGACAAACTCTTATTCAAGTATCCCTTTATGCTATCCAAAAATTCTATATCATTTCCAATCAGTAATATGTCATCCACATATAATATTAGAAATGCTACAGAGCTCCCACTCACTTCCTTGTAAATATAGGCTTCTCCAAAAGTCTGTATAAAACCAAATGCTTTGATCACACTATCAAAGTGTTTATTCCAACTCCTAGAGGCTTGCACCAGTCCATAAATGGATCGCTGGAGCTTGCACACTTTGTTAGCTCCCATTGGAGCGACAAAACCTTCCGGTTGCATCATATACAACTCTTCTTCCAGAAATCCATTCAGGAATGCAGTTTTGACATCCATCTGCCAAATTTCATAATCATAAAAAGCGGCAATTGTTAACATGATTCGGACAGACTTAAGCATCGCTACGGGTGAGAAGGTCTCATCGTAGTCAACCCCTTGAACTTGTCGAAAACCTTTTGCGACAAGTCGAGCTTTGTAGACAGTAATATTACTGTCAGCGTCAGTCTTCTTCTTGAAGATCCATTTATTCTCAATTGCTTGCCGATCATCGGGCAAGTCAACCAAAGTCCATACTTTGTTCTCATACATGGATCCCATCTCAGATTTCATGGCTTCAAGCCATTTTGCGGAATCTGGGCTCACCATCGCTTCTTCATAGTTTGTAGGTTCATCATGATCTAGTAGCATGATTTCCAGAACAGGATTACCATACCACTCTGGTGCGGATCTTACTCTAGTTGATCTACGAGGTTCAGTAGTATCTTGTTCTGAAGTTTCATGATCATTATCATTAGCTTCCTCACTAATTGGTGTAGGTGTCGCAGAAACAGTTTTCTGTGATGTACTACTTTCAATAAGGGAGCAGGTACAGTTACCTCATCAAGTTCTACTTTCCTCCCACTCACATCTTTCGAGAGAAACTCCTTCTCCAGAAAGTTTTCGAACATAGCAACAAAAGTCTTGCCTTCGGATATGTGATAGAAGGTGTATCCAATAGTTTCCTTTGGATATCCTATGAAGACACATTTCTCTGATTTGGGTTCGAGCTTATCAGGTTGAAGCTTTTTCACATAAGCATCGCAGTCCCAAACTTTTAGAAATGACAACTTTGGTTTCTTGCCAAACCATAGTTCATAAGGCGTCGTCTCAACGGATTTTGATGGTGCCCTATTTAACGTGAATGCGGCCGTCTCTAAAGCATAACCCCAAAACGATAGTGGTAAATCAGTAAGAGACATCATAGATCGCACCATATCTAGTAAAGTACGATTACGACGTTCGGACACACCATTACGCTTGTAACGCCCTCGATGCGGCTATATCTCCCACGTGTCGAAGCACGACTTAGAGGCATAACCGCATTGAAAGCAATGTCGCAAGTGAGGCAATCTTCACACAACCCGTGTAATACATAAGGGAAAGAGATACATAGTTGGCTTACAATCGCCACTTCACACAATTACATGAATAAAGCATTACATCATCCAAGTACAATCAGGGCCCGACTACGGAGCCAAAATAAAAGAAGAACCCCAAATGCGACAAAGGTCCCCGATCGACCCCAACTGGGCTCCACTACTGATCAAACTAGAAAGAAACAATACAAAGGACAAGATCTTCATTGAGCTCCTCCTGAGCTTGGTTGCGTCATCTGCACGGTCTCATCGGCACCTGCAAGCTGGTTTTGGGAGTATCTGTGAGCCACGGGGACTCAGCAATCTCGCACCCTCGCGATCAAGACTATTTAAGCTTATGGGTAAGGTAAAGGTATGAGGTGGAGCTGCAGCAAGCGACTAGCATATATGGTGGCTAAACATACGCAAATGAGAGCGAGAAGAGAAGGCAAAGCACGGTCGATAAAAGTATGATCAAGAAGTGATCCTATATCAACCTACATCAAGCATAATTCCAACAACCGTGTTCACTTCCCGGACTCCGCCGGAAAGAGACCATCATGGTTACACACGCTGCTGATATATTTTAATTAAGGTCAACTTTAGGTTTTCTACAACCGGACGTTAACAAATTCCCATCTACCCATAACCGCGGGCACGGCTTTCGAAAGTTCAAATCCCTGCAGGGGTGTCCCAACTTAGCCCATCACAATCTCTCGCGGTCAATGAAGGAATAGACCTCCTCCTGAGACATTCCGATCAGACTCGGTATCCCGGTACAACAAGACATTTTGACAGGGTAAAACTAAACCAGCAACACCGCCCGAATGTGCCGACAAATCCCGATAGGAGCTGCACATATCTCTTTCTCAGGGCACACTCAGATTGTCTTAGGTACGGGTAGGCCAGCCCAGAGTTGCCCCTAGTGGCCACCGGCAGCTGACAGGTGGACCAACACTCAGAGGAGCACTGGCCCGGGGGGTTAAAATAATGATGACCCTTGAGTCCGCGAAACCCAAGGGAAAAAAGGCTAGGTGGCGAATGGTAAAACCAATGTTGGGCATTGCTGGAAGAGCTTTACTTAAGGCGAACTGTCAAGGGGTTCCCATAATAGCCCAACCGCGTAAGGAACGCAAAATCCGGGAACATAACACCGATATGATGGAAACTAGGGCGGCAAGAGTGGAACAAAACACCAGGCATAAGGCCGAGCCTTCCACCCTTTACCAAGTATATAGATGCATTTAATTAAATAAGATATATTGTGATATCCCAACAAGTAAACATGTTCCAACAAGGAACAACATCTCCATGTTCCAACGAGGAACAAACTTCAATCTTCACCTGCAACTAACAACGCTATAAGAGGGGCTGAGCAAAGCAGTAACATAGCCAGTCAACGGTTTGCTAGGACAAGGTGGGTTAGAGGTTTGGTTCAACAATATGGGAGACATGATAAGCAAGTGGTAGGTATCACAGCATAGGCATAGCAAAAGAGCGAGCAACTAGCAAGCAAAGATAGAAGTGATTTCGAGGGTATGATCATCTTGCCTGAAATCCCGCAAGGAAGAAGAACGAGTCCATGATGAAGACAAACGGGCGTAGACGAACAGGTCCTCACAATCACAACGTTACCGGAACCAACCCGAGGAAGCAAACACCAGAAAGAAGCACACAACATAGTAAACAACCACCACATAATCATGGCATGATGCACAATCAAGTATGATGCATGTCCGGTTAAATGAAGCATGGCATGGCAAAAGAGCACAAGGAAAACTACAAATTAAGTGGAGCACAATATGCAACGGGTTGCATATTGATGAAACACCACATCAATTATTTAGTTCGATCTCGTCATGTACCCAACAAGATTAAATGTTGTTAGCATGGCAAGAGGTGAAGCAAAACAAAACTACCTATCTAGGCAAGTTTAAATGAGGCCGGGAACAACAAAACAACAAGTCCGGAAACTCCTCATGAGCATATTTTGGTTATGGTACTGTTCTGCCCTAAACCATATTTTATAGTTATTAAACATGCAAGATGATGCCACCATGTTAAACTAGGCAAAATTCTACCCCATTTACATATAAAGATTATTAAATTCCGAGTTACGGTTATTTAGTTATGAATTAAAGCAGTTTTAACATGGCATAGAGCAAAATTAATCACACAACATTTTAAGCATTTTAAACATGGGTGAAAGTTGCATATTATGAAACTAGACAAGATTCTAAGCATATTACATATATGAAGTTTTTACATATGCTGCATAGATCATGAGTTATTATATGCATGAAGCTCGGGGTCCAAACTGTAAATATACAGTTTTCTGGAAATAGCAAAATTCGGCCTGGCAGGAAAAAAAACAACACGGGCCGAAACTGAAGCGGACTGGGCTTCTCACCACGGCACTTGGGCCGGCTTGGTGGTGTACTGGGGTGGCCGAAGGGCGTGGCCGGGCCGGTCGCAACTGGGCCTTGCTGGATCAAACGAGGTGGAGGGCCGGCCTCGCTGCGTGCCTGGCGCGTAGCGCTTGAGCGGGGTGCGGTCAACGCTCAAGCAGAGCATCTCGAAGCAGAGGAGGACGCAGGCGGCAGCAGCAGGTCCAGGAGGGGTCATCGGGGCTCCGGTGACGCGGGAGAGGCGAGGGAGTCCAGAGTTGGGCGGATCCGGGCGCTGGATGGCGTTGAAGGCCGACGGAGGGGAGTCCAGGCGGGGTCGAGGCAGAGGCGGCGTCCTCTGCCTGAACTGCTGCCATTCGATGCAGCGGAAGCAGAGGAGCGGCATCGGCGGGCTTGTGGGCATGCTGAGGGAGGTCGAAGATGGCGGGCCAGCAGAGAAGCAGCAGAGGAACTTGGCGGGGCGAGGGGCCACGGGAACTGGCCGGATCCGAGGCAAAGGCGGCGGTGGAAGGCGACGGCTCCTGGTGACGAGCCATTGTTCCTGTGAAGGTTCAGAGAGAGGGAGAGAATTGCGTGCGAGGGAGAAAGCAGAAGAAATAAGGGGAGGTGGCGAGGGCCTTGGCCTGATGGATCTGGCACCGTCGGGCGACTCCGGTGACGCGGGGACGAGGTGAGGAGGCGCTCAGGGCGACTGCGCGCTGGATCGAGGGCTCGAGGAGCACCTCTCCTCTGGTGCTGGACACGCACGGGAGCAGGGGAAGGGGAGGCGGCTGCGAGCTGGTTGGGTGGATCGGTGTAAATCGAGCGAGATGGTCGGAGCGAGGTGATTGGCCTGGCGCTGAAATATAGAGGAAAGTGGGCGGTGGCGCTAGGGTAGGATCCCTAGAAATTAGGTGGTTTGACTAGATTAGGTTAGGGGTCTATATATAGCAAGTGGATTTTTGGATAGGGGCATTTGGTCCCTCCGATCTTAATCGGGCGGACGGGAAAAAAATAGGTTAGGCAGCCCAATGAGAAAAACGGAGACGTTTTGTAGATGTTTGGGGATGATCCGGACACAATGGTGATGACTCGCCGGGTCGGTTCGGGACAACTTTCAGACGCGCGCGTGGGGGGCTGCGGGCTGACGAGACGGGTTAGGTTGGACCTGGCGGTAGGTAGTGAGTTGTGTAGACGGTCTCGAGCTGAGAGAAGAGAAGAGAGGGAAAACCCGACAACAGTTTTCGAAGACCGAAAAACGTCCGACGTTAGACCGGCTATACTGCCGCTATAGTTATCCGTTGGGGCATCAAACGGACTCCAAATGCGATGAAACTTGGCAGGCGGTCTACTGACAACAAAACACCACCGCATGCCAACTTTCAACCCATTCCGAGAACATTTTCCGGCCACTTCTAAAATAATATTTCGGACATGTCGCGGGCGCGTGTGTGTCTTGGCTCAGAACGGACAACGGACAAAACGAGGAGACCGGAACGGATGCAAGTTTTGAAAACATGATGATGCAATGCATATGATGACATGACAAGATGCAACACGCAAGCAAATGACAAGGCAACAATAGCGAATAACTGGACGACACTTGGCACAACGGTCTCGGGGCGTTACAACACTCCACCACTACGAGAGGATCTCGTCCCGAGATCTAGAATGGCACCGGAGGGACAACGGAAGAGAAAGAGAAGAGGTAGAACTAAGTTGCTCCTTTGACAAATGAGTGAAACCAAAGAACCTTGAAAAGGTTAAGCCATTTCGGGAAAATAATACAACGGAGATGAACGAAGTTGAAAACACCCCGTTAGGAAAGAGGAACAAGGAAGAACAAATTCGGCCAGCACTCCGGTTGAAACGGAAGTCAAAAACTTGATAAAATAAAAAGAACTTGAGCAAAAGGGCACAACACTCCAGTTAGATGGATAAGCACAGGAAAGAACATGATCTTAGATGAAACGAGATGATGGTTGAAGAAAACAACATCGCAATGCCTCCGGAACAAAAGTAAGAATGGAATGGGATGAACGAAGGGAAACAAGATCTCGAGGTAGCACGCTTACAACAAATGCTAGAACAGAGTTGTTGGAAAACCCACAACGAAAAGAATAAGCTTGATATGGTCTTATGGAATACATCTCAAATTATGAGGTGACAACCTGCCACTCACGGGAAAAGAATTGGATTGATATGAATGAGGAAACGAGAAACTTATTTCACCGGGAGGATAAAGAAGAACTTGGGTCACTTATGAGCACCATAGATAGCAACAATCCTTAGGGAAAGCTTTAGGTGAAATATAACCCAAGATAACTCCAATGACGAGATTGATGGATTTAAAAATATCTCATTCGTGACAACATGTGAATCATGAAACATGAGCTCAAATTATCAAGAATGACATAATACCACCTCGAATGATACGGTTGAAAGAATTGCACTTTAAAATGCAAGATGAAGATTACTTGAGCTCCTTAGAAAAGAATGTTGATGAACACTTCGAGAAGGAATTAAATCCTTGATGAACCATCATGTAGAACCTTCATGAAGAACTCCGGTAACAAAAGGATAACGAGAAGAAAAGGGAAGTTGAAAACACAAGGTGAAACCTTGTAATGCTTTAGGTGGATCCTCGTGGTGATATAATTGAAAGATCTTGGAACTCCGGGAAAGAAAGATGAGCACTTGAACCCAAGAATTTAATCATCGAGAACAAACTCCGGAAGAAAAGATTAACATATGGATGAAACAAGAATAAGAATTATATTATGCTTATCCTTCACCAATTTAATTGATGACAAGCAACAGATTTGGCATACTACTTATTCTCATAGAAAGGATTAAGATGGATATAGCACAAACTTGAGAAGGTCTTCAATGAACCACCGGTAGAATTGAAATAACAAATGGATCGATACAATAACAAAGGAAGAGAAATCTTGAACGAAGCACCGGTAAGATTGGAGAATGATAACTGAAAGTTGAGAATGAATAAACATGAATTGATGGACTCCAGATAATCAAACTGAGAAGACTCTTGAATATCTCCGGATGGGTGAAAAGAATTCTCATGATCAAAACAATTACGAGAGGATGGCCACAAGCTAGAATCACGAATCTTGAAGAGGATGGAGCAAGATTAAAGAGAAACTCTTCTTCGGTCTTCAAAATCCGAGAATGACAACGAGAAACACCACCATGAATTATTTAGACACTCCGGGAGAATCAAAAGCGAAGAGGTTGAGCCAACTATGTAAAGAATTTGAAAGATCTTGGAGAAAGGCATATGACTGATGACAATTCATTCTTACGTCAAACTTGGAAAAGAATTTGATACTATCTCCAAAAAAATTAGAAGAGTCAGGTAAGATCCTGGGAAAAGACCTGTGGGTTAGGGCCCACTCGAAAGAAACACCATTGAAACTTTTAAAGAGAGAATGCACCGGTTGAAATAAATGACTTGGATGAGGGAACATCCTCGAAAGAGCTTGAAAGAAAGCAGAGTGTAAGCACGAATCTTCGGGATATCTTGAGTACTTTGGAACAATTAAATAGCAAGAAGTGGATGATTATGAGGTGCACCGGCATGAGAAAACATTTGAAGCGAGGGAAGATATGACCGACAAAGCTTGAATTGAATCCACCGGAGAAGAAAACGAGTGAAGAGTAACGAACTTGAAGCTCCGTTAGAATCTTCCTGAGAATCACCGGATAACAATATTGACAGGAAAGGATGGAGAGACTTCACAAGAATGAAAGATACTTGATTAAGACCTCTAAGTCCTTAAAGAAACAAAGGGAGGGAGGGTGGGAAAACAAAGTCAACTTGGGACGGATGAAACAAACACCGTTGAGAAAAATGATAATTGATCTTGCTGATGTTGAAATGATCGGATCCACTTGAAGAGAAAACACGCTGGTTGGAAAAAGAATTGACATGACCATCTCGATGATCAAGAAGGATTGGTATCCACATAGAAATATGAGAACACCACTTAGGAAAGGTATGGAATCAACATTTGACTTCGAAGCAACTCGAATACCACAACTCAAAACAAAACAAAGGATTGGCTTGCAGAATAAGCCGGAACAAATATATGATAGAGATTTCGTCCGAAGTTTTTGTGGTGGGGCCTACACGGGCTCGATCGTACAGCACCATCATGTACAAGGCAGTGCACATGACATACGAAGCGTCCCCGAGTCGGCATAGCCAAGGACTCTTTAAGACACAATGAGACCACTGTAAAACCAACCGTGAATAGGCGGACCACTAGACGTCGAACCCCAATTTCATACCATACATCTGTCGGAAAGATATCCTGAGAGATACTTGAATTCCCACCTATGAAACTCCCGAAATTTTCCGGTTATGCAATTAGGTGTTGGGGATACAGGGGAAGCATAATATCTCACCCAAAACTAGCAAATCCTACATCCAGCTGTATCCATCCTTCAACACATAACCAAGAAACCTTCGGAAATCATCTACCTCAACCTTCGAAAAGCATCCGTTATACGAGTTATGGCAATACTCCCGAACTCCCGCCCTAGTACTGGGTGGCGTCGAGGTTATCTCACCAACGAACTGCATAAAAGAGATTTTCGATGTCGGCGCAACTAAACTCAGGTATTCCAGAATTGCAACGATAAAATTATGACGACAACACCTCAGAGCTCAACTCCCTGGGACACTTCCACAAAACCCCTGACAGGAGGCACCAAGACAATGTTCTCTTCACAAAACCATCAGAACGATTCCAAGATACCCGCGTGATCCTAAATTTTTTTTTAGTGAAATTTGAGAAGAGAAGAGTCAAAACTCTACGTCAGGATGCCTTACCAGAGCGATGAGGAGACTGGGAAGTAAAAAGAATTCCTAAACTCTCCGATATATAATTCCTAAATGACTCAAAACATTTTTTTTCTAGACACAACTCGGCTGCTAAAAACGATCAAGCGATGGGGCTCCTAAGGTCGGGGAAGGCTCTGATACCAACTTGTAACGCCCTCGATGCGGCTATATCTCCCACGTGTTGAAGCACGACTTAGAGGCATAACCGCATTGAAAGCAATGTCGCAAGTGAGGTAATCTTCACACAACCCGTGTAATACATAAGGGAAAGAGATACATAGTTGGCTTACAATCGCCACTTCACACAATTACATGAATAAAGCATTACATCATCCAAGTACATTCAGGGCCCAACTACGGAGCCAAAATAAAAGAAGAACCCCAAATGCGACAAAGGTCCCCGATCGACCCCAACTGGGCTCCACTACTGATCAAACTAGAACGAAACAATACAAAGGACAGGATCTTCATTGAGCTCCTCCTTAGCTTGGTTGCGTCATCTGCACGGTCTCATCGGCACCTGCAAGCTGGTTTTGGGAGTATCTGTGAGCCACAGGGACTCAGCAATCTTGCACCCTCGCGATCAAGACTATTTAAGCTTATGGGTAAGGTAAAGGTATGAGGTGGAGCTGCAGCAAGCGACTAGCATATATGGTGGCTAAACATACACAAATGAGAGCAAGAAGAGAAGGCAAAGCACGGTCGATAAAAGTATGATCAAGAAGTGATCCTATAGCAACCTACGTCAAGCATAACTCCAACAACCGTGTTCACTTCCCGGACTCCGCCGGAAAGAGACCATCACGGTTACACACGCTGTTGATATATTTCAATTAAGGTCAACTTTAGGTTTTCTACAACCGGACGTTAACAAATTCTCATCTGCCCATAACCGCGGGCACGGCTTTCGAAAGTTCAAATCCCTGCAGGGGTGTCCCAACTTAGCCCATCACAAGCTCTCACGGTCAACGAAGGAATAGACCTCCTCCCGAGACAATCCGATTAGACTCGGTATCCCGGTACAACAAGACATTTCGACAGGGTAAAACTAAACCAGCAACACCGCCCGAATGTGCCGACAAATCCCGATAGGAGCTGCACATATCTCTTTCTCATGGCACACTCAGATTGTCTTAGGTACGGGTAGGCCAGCCCAGAGTTGCCCCTGGTGGCCACCGGCAGCTGACAGGTGGACCAACACTCAGAGGAGCACTGGCCCGGGGGGTTAAAATAATGATGACCCTTGAGTCCACGAAACCCAAGGGAAAAAAGGCTAGGTGGCGAATGGTAAAACCAATGTTGGGCATTGCTGGAAGAGCTTTAGTTAAGGCGAACTGTCAAGGGGTTCCCATAATAGCCCAACCGCGTAAGGAACGCAAAATCCGGGAACATAACACCGATATGACGGAAACTACGGCGGCAAGAGTGGAACAAAACACCAGGCATAAGGCCGAGCCTTCCACCCTTTACCAAGTATATAGATTCATTTAATTAAATAAGATATATTGTGATATCCCAACAAGTAAACATGTTCCAACAAGGAACAACATCTCCATGTTCCAACGAGGAACAAACTTCAATCTTCACCTGCAACTAACAACGCTATAAGAGGGGCTGAGCAAAGCAGTAACATAGCCAATCAACGGTTTGCTAGGACAAGGTGGGTTAGAGGTTTGGTTCAACAATATGAGAGGCATGATAAGCAAGTGGTAGGTATCGCAGCATAGGCATAGCAAAAGAGCGAGCAACTAGCAAGCAAAGATAGAAGTGATTTCGAGGGTATGATCATCTTGCCTGAAATCCCGCAAGGAAGAAGAACGAGTCTATGAAGAAGACAAACGGGCGTAGACGAACGGGTCCTCACAATCACGACGTTACCAGAACCAACCCGAAGAAGCAAACACCGGAAAGAAGCACACAATATAGTAAACAACCACCACATAATCATGGCATGATGCACAATCAAGTATGATGCATGTCCGGTTAAATGAAGCATGGCATGGCAAAAGAGTACAAGCAAAACTACAAATTAAGTGGAGCACAATATGCAACGGGTTGCATATTGATGAAACACCACATCAATTATTTAGTTCGATCTCGTTATGTACCCAACAAGATTAAATGTTGTTATCATGGCAAGAGGTGAAGCAAAACAAAACTACCTATTTAGGCAAGTTTAAATGAGGCCGGGAGAACCAAAACAACAAGTCCGGAAACTCCTCATGAGCATATTTTGGTTATGGTACTGTTCTGCCCTAAACCATATTTTATAGTTATTAAACATGCAAGATGATGCCACCATGTTAAACTAGGCAAAATTCTACCCCATTTACATATAAAGATTATTAAATTCTGAGTTACGGTTAATTAGTTATGAATTAAAGCATTTTTAACAGGACATAGAGCAAAATTAATCACACAACATTTTAAGCATTTTAAACATGGGTGAAAGTTGCATATTATGAAACTAGACAAGATTCTAAGCATATTACATATATGAAGTTTTTACAAATGCTGCATAGATCATGAGTTATTATATGCATGAAGCTCGGGGTCCAAACTGTAAATATGCAGTTTTCTGGAAATAGCAAAATTCAGCCTGGCAGGAAAAAAAAACAACACGGGCCGAAATTGAAGCGGACTGGGCTTCTCACCACGGCACTTGGGCCGGCTTGGTGGTGTACTGGGGTGGCCGAAGGGCGCGGCCGGGCCGGTCGCAGCTGGGCCTTGCTGGATCGAACGAGGTGGAGGGCCGGCCTCGCTGCGTGCCTGGCGCGTAGCGCTTGAGCGGGGCGCGGTCAACGCTCAAGCAGAGCGTCTCGAAGCAGAGGAGGACGGAGGCGGCAGCAGCAGGTCCAGGAGGGGTCGCCGGGGCTCCGATGACGTGGGAGAGGCGAGGGAGGCCAGAGTTGGGCGGATCCGGGCGCTGGATGGCGTTGAAGGCCGACGGAGGGGAGTCCAGGCGGGGTCAAGGCAGAGGCGGCGTCCTCTGCCTGAACTGCTGCCGTTCGACGCAGCGGAAGCAGAGGAGCAGCGTTGGCGGGCTTGTGGGCATGCTGAGGGAGGTCGAAGACGGTGGGCCAGCAGAGAAGCAGCAGAGGAACTTGGCGGGGCGAGGGGCCACGGGAACTGGCCGGATCCGAGGCAAAGGCGGCGGTGGAAGGCGACGGCTCCGGGCGACGAGCCATTGTTCCTGTGAAGGTTCAGAGAGAGGGAGAGAATTGCGTGAGAGGGAGAAAGCAGAAGAAATAACGGGAGGTTGCGAGGGCCTTGGCCTGATGGATCTGGCGCCATCGGGCGACACCGGTGACGCGGGGACGAGGTGAGGAGGCGCTCAGGGCGCCTGCGCGCTGGATCGAGGGCTCGAGGAGCACCTCTCCTCTGGTCCTGGACACGCACGTGAGCAGGGGAAGGGGAGGCGGCTGCGAGCTGGTTGGGTGGATCGGCGTAAATCGAGGGAGATGGTCGGAGCGAGGTGATTGGCCTGGCGCTGAAATATAGAGGAAAGTGGGCGGCGGCGCTAGGGTAGGATCCCTAGAAATTAGGTGGTTTGACTAGATTAGGTTAGGGGTCTATATATAGCAAGTGGATTTTTGGATAGGGGCATTTGGTCCCTCCGATCTTAATCGGGCGGACAGGAAAAAATATGTTAGGCAGCCCAAAGAGAAAAACGGAGATGTTTTGTAGATGTTTGGGGATGATCCGGACACAATGGTGATGACTCCCCGGGTCGGTTCGGGACAACTTTCGGACGCGCGCGAGGGGGGCTGCGGGCTGACGAGAGGGGTTAGGTTGGACCTGGCGGTAGGTAGGGAGTTGTGTAGACGGTCTCGAGCTGAGAGAAGAGAAGAGAGGGAAAACCCGACAACAGTTTTCGGAGACCGAAAAACGTCCGACGTTAGACCGGCTATACTGCTGCTATAGTTATCCGTTGGGGCATCAAACGGACTCCGAATGCGATGAAACTTGGCAGGCGGTCTACTGACAACAAAACAACACCGCATGCCAACTTTCAACCCATTCCGAGAACATTTTTCGGCCACTTCTAAAATAATATTTCGGACATGTCGCGGGCGCGTGCAAGTGTGTCTGGGCTCAGAACGGACAACGGACCAAACGAGGAGACCGGAACGGATGCAAGTTTTGAAAACATGATGATGCAATGCATATGATGACATGACAAGATGCAACACGCAAGCAAATGACAAGGCAACAATAGCGAATAACTGGACGACACCTGGCACAACGGTCTCGGGGCGTTACAACGCTGTGGTGTTCCGGGTGGCGTGAGTTGCGAAACTATTCCGCATTGTTTCAAATGTATACCAAACTCGTAACTCAAATATTATCCTCCATGATCAGATCATAGAAACTTTATTTTCTTGTTACGATGATTTTCAACTTCACTCTGAAATTCTTTGAACTTTTCAAATGGTTCAGACTTATGTTTCATTAAGTAGATATACCCATATCTGCTTAAGTCATCTGTGAAGGTGAGAAAATAACGATATCCGCCACGAGCCTCAATATTCATCGGACCACATACATCTGTATGTATGATTTCCAACAAATCTGTTGCTCTCTCCATAGTACCGGAGAACGGTGTTTTAGTCATCTTGCCCATGAGGCACGGTTCGCAAGTACCAAGTGATTCATAATCAAGTGGTTCCAAAAGTCCATCAGTATGGAGTTTCTTCATGCGCTTTACACCGATATGACCTAAACGACAGTGCCACAAATAATTTGCACCATCATTATCAACTCTGCATCTTTTGGCTTCAACATTATGAATATGTGTGTCACTACTATCGCGATTCAATAAGAATAGACCACTCTTCAAGGGTGCATGACCATAAAAGATATTACCCATATAAATAGAACAACCATTATTCTCAGATTTAAATGAATAACCGTCTCGCATTAAACAAGATCCAGATATAATGTTCATGCTCAACGCTAGCACCAAATAACAATTATTTAGGTCTAATACTAATCCCGAAGGTAGATGTAGAGGTAGCATGCCGACCGTGATCACATCGACTTTGGAACCGTTTCCCACGTGCATCGTCACCTCGTCCTTAGCCAATCTTCGCTTAATCCGTAGTCCCTGTTTCAAGTTGCAAATATTAGCAACAGAACTAGTATCAAATACCCAGGTGCTACTGCGAGCATTAGTAAGGTACACATCAATAACATGTATATCACATATACCTTTGTTCACCTTGCCATCCTTCTTATCCGCCAAATACTTGGGGCAGTTCCGCTTCCAGTGACCAGTCTGCTTGCAGTAGAAGCACTCAGTTTCAAGCTTAGGTCCAGACTTGGGTTTCTTCTCTTGAGCAGCAACTTGCTTGTTGTTCTTCTTGAAGTTCCCCTTCTTCTTCCCTTTGCCCTTTTTCTTCAAACTAGTGGTCTTGTTGACCATCAACACTTGATGCTCCTTTTTGATTTCTACCTCCGCAGCCTTCAGCATTGCGAAGAGCTCGGGAATAGTCTTATTCATCCCTTGCATATTATAGTTCATCACGAAGCTCTTATAGCTTGGTGGCAGTGATTGGAGAATTCTATCAATGACGCAATTATCTGGAAGATTAACTCCCATCTGAATCAAGTGATTATTATACCCAGACATTTTGAGTATATGCTCACTGACAGAACTGTTCTCCTCCATCTTGCAGCTATAGAACTTATTGGAGACTTCATATCTCTCATTCCGGGCATTTTCTTGAAATATTAACTTCAACTCCTGGAACATCTCATATGCTCCATGACGTTCAAAACGTCGTTGAAGTCCCGATTCTAAGCCGTAAAGCATGGCACACTGAACTATCGAGTAGTCATCAGCTTTGCTCTGCCAGACATTCATAACATCTGGTGTTGCTCCTGCAGCAGGCCTGGCACCCAGCGGTGCTTCCAGGACGTAATTCTTCTGTGCAGCAATGAGGATAATCCTCAAGTTACGGACCCAGTCCGTGTAATTGCTACCATCATCTTTCAACTTTTCTTTCTCAAGGAAGCATTAAAATTCAACGGAACAACAGCACGGGCCATCTATCTACAATCAAACATACATAAGCAAGATACTATCAGGTACTAAGTTCATGATAAATTTAAGTTCAATTAATCAAATTACTTAAAGAACTCCCACTTAGATAGACATCCCTATAATCCTCTAAGTGATCACGTGATCCAAATCAACTAAACCATGTCCGATCATCACGTGAGATGGAGTAGTTTCATTGGTGAACATCACTATGTTGATCATATCTACTATATGATTCACGCTCGACCTTTCGGTCTCCGTGTTCCAGGCCATATCATGCTTGGCTCGTCAAGTATAACCTGAGTATTCCGCGTGTGCAACTGTTTTGCACCCGTTGTATTTGAACGTAGAGCCTATCACACCCGATCATCACGTGGTGTCTCAGCACGAAGAACTTTCGCAACGGTGAATACTCAGGGAGAACACTTCTTGATAATTTTAGTGAGAGATCATCTTATAATGCTACCATCAATCAAAGCAAGATAAGATGCATAAAAGATAAACATCACATGCAATCAATATAAGTGATATGATATGGCCATCATCATCTTGTGCCTGTGATCTCCATCTCCGAAGCACCGTCATGATCACCATCGTCACCGGCACGACACCTTGATCTCCATCGTAGCATCGTTGTCGTCTCACCAATCTTATGCTTCCACGACTATTGCTACCGCTTAGTGATAAAGTAAAGCATTACAGCGCGATTGCATTGCATACAATAAAGTGACAACCATATGGCTCCTGCCAGTTGCCGATAACTCAGTTACAAAACATGATCATCTCATACAATAAAATTCAGCATCATGTCTTGACCATATCACATCACAACATGCCCTGCAAAAACAAGTTAGACGTCCTCTACTTTGTTGTTGCAAGTTTTACGTGGCTGCTACGGGCTTAAGCAAGAACCAATCTTACCTACGCATCAAAATCACAACGATAGTTTGTCAATTTGGTGTTATTTTAACCTTCGCAAGGACCGGGCGTAGCCACACTTGGTTCAACTAAAGTTGGAGAAACTGTCACCCGCAAGCCACCTATGTGCAAAGCACGTCGGGAGAACCGGTCTCGCGTAAGCGTACGCGTAATGTCGGTCCGGGCCGCTTCGTCCAACAATACCGCCGAACCAAAGTATGACATGCTGGTAAGCAGTATGACTTATATCGCCCACAACTCACTTGTGTTCTACTCGTGCATATAACATCAACACATAAAACCTAGGCTCGGATGCCACTGTTGGGTAACGTAGTAATTTCAAAAAAATTCCTTCGCACACGCAAGATCATGGTGATTCATAGCAACAAGAGGGGAGAGTGTGATCTACGTACCCTTGTAGATCGACAACGGAAGCGTTTGGTTGATGTAGTCGTACGTCTCCACGGCCCGACCGATCAAGCACCGAAACTACGGCACCTCCGAGTTCTAGCACACGTTCAGGTCGATGACGATCCCCGGACTCCGATCCAGCAAAGTGTCGGGGAAGAGTTCCGTCAGCACGACGGCGTGGTGACGATCTTGATGTACTACTGTCGCAGGGCTTCGCCTAAGCACCGCTACAATATCGAGGACTATGGTGGCAGGGGGCGCCGCACACGGCTAAGAATATGATCACGTGGATCAACTTGTGTTCCTCTGGGGTGCCCCTGCCTCCGTATATAAAGGCTCAAGGGGCGGTGCGGCCGGCCTAGGAGAGGCGCG
>NC_041388.1:377198743-377232900 GCF_002162155.2 Triticum dicoccoides | reverse complement strand
AAGGGGGGCCGGCCCCCTCTCCTTGTCCTATTCGGACCAAGGGAGGGGAGGGGCGTGCGGCCCATCTCTGGCTGCCTCTTCTATTTTCCACTAAAGCCCACTAAGGCCCATATATCTTCCGGGGGGTTCCGGTAACCTCCCGGTACTACGGTAAAATCCCGATTTCACCCGGAACACTTTCGATATCCAAACATAGGCTTCCAATATATCAATCTTTATGTCTCGACCATTTTGAGACTCCTCGTCATGTCCGTGATCACATCCGAGACTCCGAACAACCTTCGGTACATCAAAACGTATAAACTCATAATATAACTGTCATCGAAACCTTAAGTGTGCGGACCCTACGGGTTCGAGAACAATGTAGACATGACCGAGACACGTCTCCGGTCAATAACCAATAGCGGGACCTAGATGCTCATATTGGCTCCTACATATTCTACGAAGATCTTTATCGGTCAGACCGCATATCAACATACGTTGTTCCCTTTGTCATCGGTATGTTACTTGCCCGAGATTCGATCGTCGGTATCCAATACCTAGTTCAATCTCGTTACGGGCAAGTCTCTTTACTCGTTCCGTAATACATCATCCTGCAACTAACTCATTAGTTGCAATGCTTGCAAGGCTTAAGTGATGTGCATTACCGAGAGGGCCCAGAGATACCTCTCCGACGATCAGAGTGATAAATCCTAATCTCGAAATACGTCAACCCAACATGTACCTTTGGAGACACCTGTAGAGCACCTTTATAATCACCCAGTTACGTTGTGACGTTTGGTTGCACATAAAGCGTTCCTCCGGCACACAGGAGTTTCATAATCTCATAGTCATAGGAACATTTATCAGTTATGAAGAAAGCAATAGCAACATACTAAATGATCGGGTGCTAAGCTAATGGAATGGGTCATGTCAATCAGATCATTCTACTAATGATGTGATCCCGTTAATCAAATGACAACTCTTTTTCCATGGTTAGGAAACATAACCATCTTTGATTAACGAGCTAGTCAAGTAGAGGCATACTAGTGACACTCTATTTGTCTATGTATTCACACATGTATTATGTTTCCGGTTAATACAATTCTAGCATGAATAATAAACCTTTATCATGATATAAGGAAATAAATAATAACTTTATTATTGCCTCTAGGGCATATTTCCTTCAACAATCACAGTAGTTCTCCCAGTGCTACCTTGGCCGATATAGCGGAACGTAAGGTACCAAAACATGGGAGCCGGGCAAACCCAACTATTGACCCAAGACATGATTTGGAGCCGATGCATATAATGCTATAAGTTAGGGGTGCCACACTGTAGAAAGTGTTTGGACTTCTCATGCCGTATTATGGGGTGTGCTTAAGCCCCTGGCATATTGGCTGTACCAGAGTGTACAGGTGCTTAATGTCATGAATGAACATATATATATATATATATATATATATATATATATAAGAAGAATAGAGAATGCGATAATATTCTAGTGCTATGCATTGTTTATTCAATAAGGTGCGTCGAAGCAGAATGATACAAGTAGTGCGATAAGCGAAAAGTAGGACTATTTGACATGTCCCCTCCAAGGGCAAGCTGAGGAATGGTATTTAAAGCAGGTATTTCACTCGTTATCAGAAGCCACCTGGGAGTTCCGTGGTGCGACGTAGCTTAATGCCTCCTTGGTTGTTGCATCATGTGTCTGGCAATCATACTGCCAGACAGGGTTTCCAGAGATTAAAGTCTTGAAAGAGAGAAAAATAACAAAGCGGGAAGCCCCTAGTGCGGTTGAGCCGCGTCTTGGGGCGTGCCGTAGTCGTGCCCCCCTCCCCACCTGTGCCCATGGTATTTTCAATGCATAATTATGTACGTGTGGCACGGATTTCACAGTTTGGCTGGTACTGGGGTGGGGGCCGCATTGCTATGTGAGCTCGGAACGTGCCAGGCGGTCTTGTTGCCGATTACCCCGGGCGCGCTTGAAGGTGTCCGGGTCTTTAATCGCCGAACTGGTGGATTGCCTTAAGACGCTTCTTTGCTTCTGCTGCGAGGGCCGCAGTGTGCTCCTCCGTGCGGAGAGAGCGCTTTGTGTTTCCATTGACTGTGATGACCCCCCGAGGTCCTGGCTTCTTGAGATCGAGATATGCATAGTGCGTTACTGCGTTGAATCTAGCGAATGCGGTTCGCCCGAGCAGTGCATGATAGCCACTGCGGAACAAGACTATATCGAAGATTAACTCCTCGCTTCGGAAGTTATCCGGGGATACAAAGACCACTTCCAGTGTGACTGAGCCTGTGCAATGGGCCTCTACACCTGGTATGACGCCTTTAAAGGTCGTTCTTGTGGGTTTCATCCTTGAGGGGTCTATACCCATTTTACGCACAGTGTCCTGATAAAGCAGGTTCTGGCTGCTGCCACCGTCCATAAGGACTCGAGTGAGGTGAAATCCGTCGATGATTGGGCCTAGGACCAGTGCGGCGAATCCGCCATGATGGATACTAGTGCGGTGATCCCTGCGATCGAAGGTGATTGGACAGGAGGACCATGGGTTGAACTGTCAGGACCCCGATTCCAAGTCACATCGATCTAGCCGATAACACCTCATATCACTTTGCAGCCTCACGCACGGTATTCCCATAGGTGTCGCCTTACCATGGCCCGGGACCATTTGCACCTTTTGGCTCACGTATATGATAGTGTCGTTAGCATCCATATGACAGAGAACCCGGGCCGACATGGCTGGTCGTGAACCCAAAGCGGCACTAACCTATGGGGACAAGCATACATGAATCACATCGAGCATGTTGGTCAGCAGCGTGTGAATCCGGGCTGTAGCACTGGGCTAACAGGACTCTGGGAACCCGGGCTGTAGCAAGCTAGGCAGGACTCCGGATCTCACCGCGTGACATTTCCCCAAAGGGACAGACACAAGAATGAAGTGAAACACATGCCGGCCAGTCAAGAGTCCTGAGCAGTAGCGCTGGGCTAATAGGACTCCGGTGAACCGGGCTGTAGCGGACTACTATGGCTCATGGAAGCACTAGACTACATTTCCCCATAAGAGAGGCTGCCAAGGATAAACAACTAGATTGTCGGATCCCACACATACCAAGAATTTCAATCATACACACGATATGCTCGATATGTGTAAATACAACATGGCATCACAACATAACTCTGCAACTCAAGTATTTATTCATTAGGTTCCGAGGAGCGAGATATTACAAACATGGGTCTCATGACCCAACAATCATAGCATACAAATCAAAGCACATGCGAAAGCTTAACATGTCTGAGTACAGACAGCTACAAATGAAAAAGGCTAAGAAGCCTGACTATCTACCAGATCCTGACGAGGGCACAAAATCGTAGTTGAGGTATCAAGCTAAACATGAAGTCCACACGGAACTACTAGCGAGACTGACGTCTCTCTGCAAAACATAAAATAGGCAAACGTGAGTACAAATGTACCCAGCAAGACTTACATGAGAACTATCTACATATGCATCAGTATCAATAAAGGGGGTGGTGTAGTTTAACTGCAGCAAGCCAGCTTTGACTCAGTGGCTAACCTGAACTACGACTGCAAGCAACTCTTTTGAGGTGGCGCACACGAGTCCACATATTCACCATTCAATACACCACTATGGATCCGCTCCCATCTCCCTACAAGAAGGCCATCCATAGCACTCACACTTATCTTGCGAGTTTTAGAGTATCCACTTTCACTTGTCTATGAACTGTTATAGGCAACCCAGAAGTCCTTTACCACAGACACGGCTATTCGAATAGATCATTTATAACCCTACAGGGGTGTACTTCTTCACACACGCTCTCGCCACTTACCACCATGTACACTTCGTGTATCTCGGCAACCTTCAAGAGGAAGCCTGGCGAGGGAGTCGGCCACGACCTGACTAAGCACACAAGTCTCTAGTCTAGGTTTATCGCCTATTCGGGTTCCATCCGCAAGGAGATCCGGCTGGAGTTTCGCTCACAGCCCCAAACGATGTGTGCAGGGTTCCCGAGACACCAAACGGGCGCCTGGTACACCGTGCCATGGTGTATCTACCACATCATAGCCCACCCCTAGGGTCAGCGCTACGCACGGCCACCAACACATATCCTACAAACACCAGAAACTAGTTGCAACTCCTGGACAAAGGATAAGGGCAGTTAATAAGTTGAGAGGATCCATTGGTTTTGGGCCCAACGCGTCGTAGTAGTCGTTCATGGATCACAAACACAGAATTCGGTTCCTAAGGACGGTTTCAATGAGACAACCCACCATGTACTCCTACATGGCCTCCCACCGCTACCTTTACCAAATCGTGTTCACACACTTAGCTCACACATAGTAGGACATGTTCATCACTATTCCAATTCATCCCCGATGAATCAGACCTGACTCAACTCTAAGCAGTAGCAGGCATGACAAACAAGCATGAATGAGTAGGCACATCAGGGCTCAAACAACTCCTACTCATGCTAGTGGGTTTCATCTATTTAATGTGGCAATGACAGGTCATGCAGAGGATAAGGGGTTCAACTACCGCAACAAGTAACAGTTGAATCGTTGTTGTCCTAATGCAGTAAAAGAGAGGAGGAGCGAGAGAGTGGGATTGTATCAGAATGAACAAGGGGGTTTTGCTTGCCTGACACTTCCGAAGATAGTATAGTTCTCCATCGGTGTCATCGATCACATCATCGAAGCAACGTCTACTGAGAGGGGACAATTACCGGCAACAGAGAGGAAACACAATCAATGCAATGCAGCAATATGATGCATTAATGTGACATGGCAATATGCTGTGATTTGAGCTAATGCAGCTAGCAACGATTTAGATGGAGTTGGTTTGAACACTAGATTCAAATTTGAACTCCACATGAGGCATTTCAAATACCATTGATTCAAATTGTCATATACAGTGGATATAAGTTGTTCAAACATGCATGAGAAGGCCGTAAACAGATTCTTCATATTTTTCTAATAATTTTTCATATATAAATTATTTCATTTGGAGTTACGGTTGAATTTCTATGATTTTTGGAAGTTTAGGGGATTTTCTGAAAATAAATAAATCATTCAGATCTATTTAAAATACAGAAAAGCAGTTACTGCATCAGCCTTGCATCATGCTGACGTCATCTGGTCAACAGACGCGATCCAGGTCAAACCTGACTAGTGGGACCCGTGTGTCAGTGACTAACTAAACTAACCTAGTTTAATTAGCACTAACCTAGGTTAAACTAATTAAGTTTAAACCTAAACTAGATTAATTAGCCGGGCAGGGCCCACATGTCATAGACCCAGGGGAGGTCAACCAGGGCTAAACCACCGGCGGTCAAAGCGGTCAACCCGCCGGTGTTTAGCTGCTGGCGAGGCCGAACGCGGCGGAGGGTTCGGGATTGCTCCTCCGGCGCCCAATCGAGCAGCGAAGGGCACGCGTGGGGAGCTGGGGCTCGCCCGCATCCAGGGCGGTATGCGGCAGCAGCGGGGACGGCCGGAGCTCGTCGGAAACGAGCTCGGGGCGGCGCCGGTGTTCGGGTGTTTGTGGCTACGGGGCTGCAGTGGTTGTGGTAGCGCGTTCATGGCACCTACAGTAGCTACGCGAGGCGGCGAGCATGTTGGACACGACGCCCGGGCCATTTGGTTGCCGAGGCCACGTCGGCGGCGGGTGCGATCAAGCTTGGTGCAGTCGCTACGGCATGTGAGGAGAGAACGGAGAGGGGGGAACGGCCAGTAGCTCACCACGGTCACAACGAGCGGGTCGGCGAGGTCGGGGAGGAGCTGATGAAGACGGGATGTCGCCGGCGATCTCGGCGGCCGAACGATGAAGACGAGGTCGGGGGCGGCGTTTTGAGGCGTCCGGCATCGAGCGAGTCTACGAGGAGGACGAGGGCGTCGAGGCGGAAGTCATGGACACGTCGACGAGGCGCGGTAGGGCTGGTGGCTGCGGCGTTATGACGGCGCGGCTGCGGCTGTGCTCAGGCTCGAGAGGGAGAGGGAGCAGAGGAGGGGGAAGAGGTCGGGAGAGAGTGAGAGAGTTACAGGGGGGTGGCGTGGCGCGTGTAGAGAAGGCCAGGACAAGCAAGGAGGCAGGAGGTGGCGAGGCGCGTGCGTGCGCGCCACGGGCACACGCCCTCCTGCCCACTGGCAGGAGGTGGAAGACGACAGGGACGTGGAGGTGGGCTGGGCTGGCTTTGCCCGGCTGGGCTGCTACAGTGGTGGGCCGGTTGGCCCACCAGGTAAGTTCTCCCTCTTTCTCTTTTAATTTTGTTTTCTATTATTCTGTAGTCTTTAGGGCTTTATTAAAAATACTTAGACACTTCCCAAAATCATGAAACTACTCATGATCACTGTTCGGAATATATCCTACAGTAAACATTTTAGTTTATGATTATTTGAGCATTTAAAATATTCAATAGCATTTAAATGCCCAAATGCAAATAGAGTATGATTTAATCCAGAGCCCAAATATGTCATGCAAAAATGTGCATCACCTCTGGTTACTGTTTCTAGCTTTTTCCAAGAATGATGAACATTTTTTAAAGCCATTTGGATTTACTGGAAATATTTTGGTTGAACCTAGTGAATTCGTTTAATGCTAGGGTTTAGGCAATCCCCATTTCAAGTTTCTTTCAAAGTTTAAACATGATGCACACATGAAGTTACCCTAGTGCAATGCCAGAAGCTAGGGATGTGACATGAACTTTGGGGCGACTGGCTCCAATGCATATACGTCCCTTAACGCACGCTTCCGCTCCCTCTTAGGGATGTGGGTTGCGTATATCATGTTCACCGTCCGCACTTGTGGGGGGAACCTCTTCTGTCCTCCGGTGTTCGGCTGCCGGTGCTCTTCCTTGTCATCGCTATGTAGCCCCTTGTCTTTGTTTTCGGCGTTTAACTTGCCGGTCTGCTTGAACACCCAACATTCCCTGTTGGTGTGGTTGGCTGGCTTGTCAGGGGTGCCATGTATTTGGCACGAGCGATCGAGTATGCGGTCCAAACTGGACGGGCCCGGAGTGCTTCTTTTGAATGGCTTTTTCCGCTGACCGGGTTTAGAGCCTCTGAATCCGGCATTGACTGTTGTATCTTCGGTATTGTCTCTATTGACGCAATGCTTATGTTTGTTGCGACGTGACCTGCCATTGCTATCCTTGGTATCTGAAGTACCGCGGTTCTTTGATATGTTATTCCTGCGAGCCAGCCAGTTGTCTTCTCCCGCGCAAAAGAGGGTCATGAGTGTTGTGAGGGCTGCCATGGATTTTGGCTTTTCCTGGCCAAGGTGCCGAGCGAGCCACTCGTCGCGGATGTTGTGCTTGAAAGCTGCTAGGGCCTCTTCATCCGGACAGTCAACGATTTGATTTTTGTTTGTCAGGAACTGTGTCCAGAATTGCCTGGCCGATTCCTCGGGCTGCTGAATTATGTGGATCAAGTCATCAACATTTGGTGGTCGCACATAAGTTCCCTGGAAGTTGTCGAGGAATGCGGCTTCCAGATCTTCCCAACAGCCAATGGATTCTGCTGGCAGGCTGTTGAGCCAATGCCACGCTTGTCCTTTGAGTTTGAGTGGGGGGGATTTGATGGTGTGTAGATCGTCACCACGGGCCATGTGGATGTGTAGGAGGAAGTCCTTGATCCATACCGCAGGATCTGTTGTGCCATCGTATAATTCTATATTTACGGGTTTGAAACCCTCTGGGATTTGGTGATCCATTACTTCATCTGTGAAGCATAGGGGGTGTGCAGCGCATCTATAGTGGGCAATGTCACGACGCATCTCAAATGAGTCTTGTCCGCTGTGTTCGGCCCAGCCGAATTTACTTTTACTGTATCCGGTGTGACGGTTATCGTCCCACGTGGTGGCGCGCCCTCGTGATCCGTAGATCGATCTTGCGTGTTTTGCTTTCTCCTCCAATACATCTCGCAGGTCTGGCGTATTTCCCCATGCCTTGACATTTTTATTTGAGTGGCGTCGGGGTGCGGGCCGAGCTTTTGGCTAGAATGCCTCTTTGTCGCGGCCACGAGGTGGCCATGAGACGCATCATACACTGGAGATGTAGGTTTTAGTGCTTCCTCCTCCAGTCGGGGTAGCAACCTGCGCTTTGGGTAACTCTTGGAGGGGCGTTCGAGTTTATATTCCTCGGCCGCAAGGACTTTAGTCCACCTGTCAGCTATCAAATCTTGATCAGCTTGAAGCTGTTGTTGCTTTTTCTTAAGGCTATTTGCCGTGGCTATAAGCCGGCGCTTGAAGCGCTCTTGTTTGACGGGATCCTCAGGAACGACGAATTCATCATCGTCGAGGCTTTCCTCGTCTTCGGAGGGAGGCATGTAATTATCATCCTCCGCCTCTTCATCTGCCGCTCTCTCGGGAGGGCTGGCTTCTCCATCCTCCTGCCCTAAATCTTGCTGGAGGGGATTGTTGTCGTCTTCGCCACTGTCCGGAGTGCTATTATCTCCGGTGCCGGTGTCACCGCTTTTGATTTGGCGAGACTTAGAGCGGCGCCGTTGACGTCGGCACTTGGGTTGCTTCTTGGAGGGGTCATCCTCCGCTGTCCCGTCGCCATTGCCTTCTTTTGGTGTGTCCACCATATATATGTCATATGACGAGGTGGCTGTCCAGTGCCCTGTGGGCAGTGGTTCTTGTTCGCCTCCTGCATCGTCGTCCATGCTGTCGATGTCTTCGGAGTCGAAGTCGAGCATGTCGGTCAAATCTTCGACAGTGGCTACTAAGTGGGTGGTGGGTGGGTGGCGAATTTCTTCGTCATCCACATCCCAATCCTGCCGAACATAGTTTGGCCAGGACTCTCCTGACAGGGAGAGAGACCTTAGTGAGTTCAGTATGTTGCCAAAGGGCGAGTGCTAAAAGATATCCACGGATGTGAACTCCATGATCGGCGCCCAGTCGGATTCGATAGGCACGGGCGCAGGCGGTTCGGAGTCCGTGGCCGGGGAAGAATATGGTAGTTCGGTGTCACGGCTCCCGTGAAGGGTAAGGTCGATACTCGGCTCGATCGCCGCTGAGAATACGACCTCCGTGGCGGGGTCTATCCGCCCGTCCATGGATGGCGCAATTGGCTCCGAATTAAGGGTCGAAGCGGTTGTCGGTGCGGTCTCCTGAACACTGTCCGACGACAGAGCAAAATCATGCTCATCGTGACCGTGCGGCGCACTCGGCAGGGCCTCGAATCCGTCCAAGATCAAGTCTCCGCGGATGTCGGCCGTGTAGTTTAAGCTTCCAAACTTGACCTTGTGGCCAGGGGCGTAACTCTCGATCTGCTCCAGATGGGCAAGCGAGTTGGCCCGCAGTGTGAAGCCGCCGAATACAAATATCTGTCCGGGGAGAAAAGTCTCACCCTGGATTGCATCGCTATCGATGATCGAAGGAGACATCAAGCCTAACGGCGACGACACAGAGGAACTCTCAATGAAAGCACCAATGTCGGTGTCAAAACCGGCGGATCTCGGGTAGGGGGTCCCGGACTGTGCGTCTAAGGCGGATGGTAACAGGAGGCAGGGGACATGATGTTTTACCAAGGTTCGGGCCCTCTTGATGGAGGTAAAACCCTAATCCTGATTGATTATTCTTGATAATATGAGTAGTACAAGAGTTGATCTACCACGAGATCGGAGAGGCTAAACCCTAGAAGCTAGCCTATGGTATGATTGTATGTTGTCCTACGGACTAAAACCCTCCGGTTTATATAGACGCCAGAGGGGGCTAGGGTTACACAAGGTCGGTTACAAAGGAGGAGATATACATATCCGTATTGCCTAGCTTGCCTTCCACGCCAAGTAGGGTCCCATCCGGACACGGGACGAAGTCTTCAATCTTGTATCTTCATAGTCCAACAGTCCGGCCAAAGGATATAGTCCGGCTGTCCGGAGACCCCCTAATCCAGGAGTCCCTCAATGGTCCTCAAACCACAAGGTGTCGTGCTCATCCTCACGAAAACCTTTGGCCTTTCCTTCGCTCATTTTCTCCTTTATCTCGGCAATCTCTTTGTCATCCTTCTGAGCTTCTCGAATCTTTCCCAACAATGTAGACTGCACCTCCATTGTTGTAACAAAACCTCTAGGAACAATCTCCAATCGAAGTTCCGGAAGATCCTCTGCTAACTCCTTTGGCAATCCCGTGCTTATTAGGGTATTAGCATAGCTCTTCCGGCTCAAAGCGTATGCTACGACATTGGCCTTTCCTGGATGATAATGAAGCTTCATGTCATAATCCTTTATAAGCTCCAACCATCTTCTCTGCCTAAGGTTTAGCTCCTTCTGGGTGAAAATGTACTTCAAACTCTTATGATCCGTGTACACATCACAATGGTTTCCAATAAGGTAATGTCTCCAAGTCTTCAACGCATGCACTACGGCTGCTAGCTCCAAATCATGCGTGGCATAATTTAACTCGTGGGGTTTTAGTTGTCGTGAGGCATACGAAACAACTCTTCTGTCCTGCATAAGCACACTTCCAAGTCCTAAGCGAGAGGCGTCACAATACACTTAAAAATCCTTACGTATATCTGGCAGTGTCAGCACCGGGGTTGTAGTCAAATGTTTCTTCAACTCCTGGAAACTTGCCTCGCAATCTTCCGTCCATTTAAACTTAGTATCCTTCTTCAATAATTCTGTCATGGGCTTTGGAGTCTTTGACAAATTCTCAATGAATCTACGGTAGTATCCTGCGAGTCCAAGAAAACTACATATCTCGCTAACTGAAGTGGGAGCCAACCATTCAGTGACTGACTGAACCTTGGTGGGATCTACTGCTATACCTTCTCCTGATATAACATGTCCAAGGAATCCGACTTCCTTCAACCAAAACTCACATTTGCTAAACTTGGCATATAACTGATGTTCCCTGAGTTTCTCGAGAACTAAACGCAAATGCTCCTTGTGTTCCTCTTCATTCTTCGAATATACCATTGTATCATCAATGAACACCACAACAAACTTATCCAAATATTCCATGAACACCTTGTTCATCATGCTCATGAAATAGGCAGGGGCGTTAGTCAGTCCAAATGACATGACCGTATATTCGTATAGCCCGTACCGTGTGGTGAAGGCTGTCTTTGGTATATCCTTTTCTCCTATCTTCAACTCATGATATCCTGATCGCAGATCGATATTTGAAAACACCTTAGCTCCTTGCAGCTGGTCAAACAGATCATTGATCATCAGCAATGGTTACTTGTTCTTAATCGTTACCTCGTTCAAGGCCCGATAATCAACAACCATTCTTAGGGACTTATCCTTCTTCTCAACCAAAAGCACTGGAGCTCCCCATGGTGATGAACTTCGTCGAATGTAACCTTTCTCCAATAACTCCTTTATCTGTTTCTCAATCTCCTCCAGATCATTTGTGGGCATCCTATAGGGTCTCTTGGATATTGGCCATGTGCCTGGCAGTAGCTCTATCAAAAACTCGATATCTCGATCCGGTGGCATGCCTGGTAACTGATACGTCTCCAACGTATCTATAATTTTTGATTGCTCCATGCTACTTTATTTACTGTTTTGGACTATATTGGGATTTATTTTCCACTTTTATATTATTTTTGGGACTAACCTATTAACCGGAGGCCCAGCCCAGAATTGCTGTTTTTGCCTATTTTAGTATTTCGAGGAAACAGAATATCAAACGGAGTCCAAACGGAATGAAACCTTCAGGAACGTGATCTTCTCACCGAACGTGATCCAGGAGACTTGGACCCTACTCCAAGAAGTTTCCGGGGAGGTCACGAGGGTGGAGGGTGCCCCCCTGGGCGCGCCCCCCTGCCTCATGGGCCCCTCGGAGCTCCACCGACGTGCTCCTTTCTCCTATATATACCTACGTACCCCCATTAGACCAAAGACGGAGCCAAAAAACCTAATTCCACCGCCGCAACTTCCTGTATCCACGAGATCCCATCTTGGGGCCTGTTCCGGAGCTCCGCCGGAGAGGGCATCCATCACGGAGGGCTTCTACATCAACACCATAGCCCTTCCGATGAAGTGTGAGTAGTTTACTTCAGACCTTCGGGTCCATAGCTAGTAGCTAGATGGCTTCTTCTCTCTTTTTGGATCTCAATACAATGTTCTCTCCCTCTCTCGTGGAGATCTATTCGATGTAATCTTCTTTTTGCGGTGTGTTTGTTGAGACCGATGAATTGTGGGTTTATGATCCAATTTATCTATGAATAATATTTGAATCTTCTATGAATTCTTTTATGTATGATTGAGTTATCTTTGCAAGTCTCTTCGAAATATCCGTTTGGTTTGGCCAACTAGATTGGTAGTTCTTGCAATGGGAGAAGTGCTTAGCTTTGGGTTCAATCTTGCGGTGTCCTTACTCAGTGACAGAAAGAGTTGCAAGGCACGTATTGTATTGTTGCCAGCGAGGATAACAAGATGGGTTATTTATCATATTGCATGAATTTATTCCTCTACATCATGTCATCTTGCTTAAGGCGTTACTCTGTTTTTAACTTAATACTCTAGATGCATGCTGGATAGCGGTCGATGAGTGGAGTAATAGTAGTAGATGCAGGCAGGAGTCGGTCTACTTGTCACGGACGTGATGCCTATATACATGATCATACCTAGATAACCTCATAACTATGCTCAATTCTATTAATTGCTCAACAGTAATTTGTTCACCCACCGTAGAATATCTATGCTCTTGAGAGAAGCCACTAGTGAAACCTATGGCCCCCGGTATTCTCATCATATCAATCTCCATTACTTTATTTTACTTTTTTTGCTTTTACTTTTCACTTTGCATCTTTATACCAAAAATACCAAAAATATTATCTCTATCAGATCTCACTCTCGTAAGTGACCATGAAGGGATTGACAACCCCTAAGCGTTGGTTGCGAGTTGCTACCGTTTTGTGCAGGTACGAGGGACTTGCACATGACCTCCTACTGGATTGATACCTTGGTTCTCAAAAACTAAGGGAAATACTTATGCTACTGTGCTGCATCACCCCCTCCTCTTCGGGGAAAACCAACGCTAGCTCGAGACGTAGCAAGAAGGATTTCTGGCGCCGTTGCCGGGGAGGCCTACGCCAAGTCAAGTCAAGATTTACTCTCCCGTCAACGAGCCATTTCTGGCGCCGTTGCCGGGGAAGCCTACGCAAAAGTCAACATACCAAGTACCCATCACAATCTCTATCTCTCGCATTACATTATTTGCCATTTGCCTCTCGTTTTCCTCTCCCCCACTTCACCCTTGCCGTTTTATTCGCCCTCTCTTTCCCTTTGCCTTTTGTTTGCTTGTGTGTTAGTTTGCTTGCTTGTTCGTCACGATGGCCTTACCTAATTTTGGTGATCTTCACCTTAAAAGGCTAGAAGATATCGAAAACAATGTCAGGAAGTTTATGGTCTTGCAATTTGAGCATAATAATTTCTTTAGAAACGAGCTTAAGGAACAAAAGAGTTTTATGAGTTGTATGAATAAAGAGCTCGATGATATGTCCAAAGAATTTGATGGTGTAAGAGCCCAAATTGCTCATCTTGAAAAAATGACCACTGAAATTTCGGATATGCAAGCCACCTTAGTCAATAAGATGGCCGCTAAACCGAATAACTATGAGAATCAAGATGAAGATCTGAAAGTTATTGATGTGTCCCCTATTAAATCTTTGTTTTGCAATATGAATCTTGATTAATCTGATTATGACCTTCCCTTACCTAGAAGGCGTTCTAAGAATTCTGAGTTTTTAGATCCTGATGATGAAATTGATAAAAAAGGGATTGAAAGAAATAAAAATCTAGATATTGCTAAACCCACTATTTTGGATCTCAAGGAATTTAACTATGAAAGTTGCTCTTTAATTGATTGTATTTCCTTGTTGCAATCCGTGTTAAATTCTCCTCATGCTTATAATCGAAATAAGGCCTTTACCGAACACATTGTTGACGCCTTAATGCAATCTTATGAAGAAAAGCTTGAGTTGAAAGTTTCTATCCCTAGAAAACTCCATGATGAGTGGGAACCTACAATTAAGATTAAAATTAAAAATTATGAGTTTCATGCTTTGTGTGATTTGGGTGCTAGTGTCTCTACTATCCCCAAAGCTTTGTGTGATTTGCTAGATTTCCGTGGCTTTGATGATTGCTCTCTAAACTTGCATCTTGCGGATTCCACTATTAAAAAGCCTATGGGACGAATTAATGATGTTCTTATTGTTGCAAATAGGAATTATGTGCCCGTAGATTTTATCGTTCTTGATATAGATTGCAATCCTTCATGTCCTATTATTCTTGGTAGACCTTTCCTTAGAACGATTGGTGCAATTATTGATATGACGGAAGGGAATATTAAATTCCAATTTCCCTTAAAGAAGGGCATGGAAAACTTTCCTAGAAATAAAATAAAATTACCATATGAATCTATCATGAGAGCCACTTATGGATTGCCTACCAAAGATGGCAATACCTAGATCTATCCTTGCTTTTATGCCTAGCTAGGGGCGTTAAACGATAGCGCTTGTTCGGAGGCAACCCAATTTTATTTTGTGTTTTTTGTTTTTTGTTTTGTTTAGGAATAAATAATCCATCTAGATTCTGTTTAGATGTGGTTTTTTCTTTTAATTAGTATTTGTGCCAAGTTAAACTTATTAGATCTTCTTGGAAGATAGTTATTTGATCTTGCTGTAATTTCCAGAATCTTTGCGCTCAGTGCCCGAATTGTCAAAATTCACCAGAACGTGATAAAATAGTGATTCCAATAGCTTCTGATCAATAAACAAATTTCCCAGGTCGTCTAATTTTGGTAGAATTTTTTGGGTTCCAGAAGTTTGCGTTAGTAACAGATTACTACAGACTGTTCTGTTTTTGACAGATTCTGTTTTGCGTGTGTTGTTTGCTTATTTTGATGAATCTATGGTTACTAAAATAGTTTATAAACCATAGAGAAGTTGGAATAAAGTAGGTTTAACACCAATAAAAATAAAGAACAAGTTCACTACAGTACCTTAAAGTAGTCTTTTGTTTTCTTTCTCTAACGGAGCTCACGAGATTTCTATTGAGTTTTGTGTTGTGAAGTTTTCAAGTTTTGGGTGAATTCTTTTGATGGATTATGGAACAAGGAGTGGAAAGAGCCTAAGCTTGGGGATGCCCATGGCACCCCCAAGATAATCCAAGGACACCAAAAAGTCAAAGCTTGGGGATGCCCCGGAAGGCATCCCCTCTTTCGTCCACTTCCATCGGTAATTTACTTGGAGCTATATTTTTATTCACCACATGATATGTGTTTTGCTTGGAGCGTCTTGTATTATTTGTGTCTTTGCTTGTTAGTCTACCACAATCATCCTTGTTGTACACACCTTTTGAGAGAGCCATGTATGAATTGAAACTTGTTAGAATACTCTATGTGCTTCACTTATATCTTTTGAGCTTGATAGTTTACTCTATGTGCTTCACTTATATCTTTTGAGCGTGATAATTTTTGCTCTAGTGCTTCACTTAGATCTTTTAGAGCACGGTGGTGGTTTGTTTTAAAGAAACTTGATCTCTCATGCTTCACTTAGATTATTTTGAGAGTCGTTAATAGCATGGTAATTTGCTTAATGTTAATATACTTGGTATTCAAGATATGTGAAACTTTCTTTTTAGTGGGTTGAATACTAAGATAAGTTTGATGATTGATAATTGTTTTGAGATATGGAGGTGATAATATCATAGTCATGCTAGTTGAGTAGTTCTGAATTTGAGAAATACTTGTGTTGAAGTTAGCAAGTCCCATAGCATGTACGCATGGTTAAAGTTGTGTAACAAATTTGAAGCATGAAGTGTACCTGGCTTGTGCATCCTTATGAGTGGCGGTCGGGGACGAGCGATGGTCTTTTCCTACCAATCTATCCCCCTAGGAGCATGCGTGTAGTACTTGATTTTTGATGACTTCTAATTTTTTTCAATAAGTATATGAGTTCTTTTGACTAATGTTGAGTCCATGGATTATACACACTTTTACCTTTCCGCCATTTGCTAGCCTCTTCGGTACCGTGCATTGCCCTTTCTCACATTGAGAGTTGGTGCAAACTTCGCCGGTGCATCCAAACCCCGTGATATGATACGCTCTTTCACACATAAACCTCCCTATATCTTCCTCAAAACAGCCACCATACCTACCTATCATGGCATTTCCATAGCCATTCCGAGATATATTGCCATGCAACTTCCACCACCATCATCATCATCATCATCATCATGACATGCTTTACTTTTGTCATATTGCCATTGCATGATCTTGTAGTTGACATCGTATTTTTGGCAAAGCCACCATGCATTATTTTTCATACATGTCACTCTTGATGCATTGCACCATCCCGGTACACCGCCGGAGGCATTCATATAGAGTCATATCTTGTTCTAGTATCGAGTTGTAATCATTATGTTGTAATCAATAGAAGTGTGATGATCATCATTATTAGAGCATTGCCCAATGAAAAAAAAAGAGAAAGGCCAAAAGGAAAAAAAGAAAGGCCCAAAAAAAGAGAGAAAATAAAAAGGGCAATGCTACTATCTCTTTTTCCACACTTGTGCTTCAAAGTAGCACCTTGTTCTTCATGTAGTGTGTCTCATATATTGTGCTTCAAAGTAGCACCATGATTTCATATAGCGAGTCTCATAAGTTGTCTTGTTCATACTAGTGGGAATTTTTCATTATAGAACTTGGCTTGTATATTCCAACGATGGGCTTCCTCAAAATGCCCTAGGTCTTCATGAGCAAGCAAGTTGGATGCACCCCCACTAGTTTTCTTTTGTTGAGCATTCTTAGCTCTAGTGCATCCGTTGCATGGCAATCCCTACTCCTTGCATTAACATCAATTGATGGGCATCTCCATAGCTCATTGATTAGCCTCGTTGATGTGAGACTTTCTCCTTTTTTGTCTTCTCCACACAATCCCCATCATCATATTCTATTCCACCCATAGTGCTATGTCCATGGCTCGCGCTCATGTATTGCGTGAAGGTTGAAAAAGTTTGAGATTATTTGAGTATGAAACAATTGCTTGGCTTGTCATCGGGGGTATAGAAGTTGGGAACATTTTTGTGTGACGAAAATGAAGCATAGCCTAACTATATGATTTTGTAGGGATGAACTTCCTTTGGCCATGTTATTTTTGGATGACATAATTGTTTAATTAGTATGCTTGAAGTATTATCATTTTTTATGTCAATATGAACTTTTGTCTTGAACCTTTCGGATCTGAATATTCATACCATGATTAAGAAGATTTACATTGAAATTATGCCAAAGTATCACTCCGCATGAAAAATTCTCTTTTTATCATTTACCTACTCGAGGACGAGCAGGAATTAAGCTTGGGGGTGCCTGATACGTCTCCACGTATCTATAATTTTTGATTGCTCCATGCTACTTTATTTACTGTTTTGGGCTACATTGGGCTTTATTTTCCACTTTTATATTATTTTTGGGACTAACCTATTAACCGGAGGCCCATCCCAGAATTGCTGTTTTTTGCCTATTTTAGTATTTTGAGGAAACAAAATATCAAACGGAGTCCAAACGGAATGAAACCTTCGGGAACGTGATCTTCTCACCGAACATGATCCAGGAGACTTGGACCCTACTCCAAGAAGTTTCCGGGGAGGTCACGAGGGTGGAGGGCCCTGGGCGTGCCCCCTGCCTCGTGGGCCCCTCGGAGCTCCACCGACGTGCTCCTTCCTCCTATATATACCTACGTACCCCCATTAGACCAAAGACGGAGCCAAAAAACCTAATTCCACCGCCGCAACTGCCTGTATCCATGAGATCCCATCTTGGGGCCTGTTCCGGAGCTCCGCTGGAGAGGGCATCCATCACGGAGGGCTTCTACATCAACACCATAGCCCTTCCGATGAAGTGTGAGTAGTTTACTTCAGACCTTCGGGTCCATAGCTAGTAGCTAGATGGCTTCTTCTCTCTTTTTGGATCTCAATACAATGTTCTCCCCCTCTCTCGTGGAGATCTATTCGATGTAATCTTCTTTTTGCGGTGTGTTTGTTGAGATCGATGAATTGTGGGTTTATGATCCAACTTATCTATGAATTATATTTGAATCTTCTCTGAATTCTTTTATGTATGATTGAGTTATCTTTGCAAGTCTCTTCGAATTATCTGTTTGGTTTGGCCAACTAGATTGGTAGTTCTTGCAATGGGAGAAGTGCTTAGCTTTGGGTTCAATCTTGCGGTGTCCTTACTTAGTGACAGAAAGAGTTGCAAGGCATGTATTGTATTGTTGCCATCGAGGATAACAAGATGGGGTATTTATCATATTGCATGAATTTATTCCTCTACATCATGTCATCTTGCTTAAGGCGTTACTCTGTTTTTAACTTAATACTCTAGATGCATGCTGGATAGCGGTCGATGAGTGGAGTAATAGTAGTAGATGCAGGTAGGAGTCGGTCTACTTGTCACGGACGTGATGCCTATATACATGATCATACCTAGATAACCTCATAACTATGCTCAATTCTATTAATTGCTCAACAGTAATTTGTTCACCCACCATAGAATATCTATCCTCTTGAGAGAAGCCACTAGTGAAACCTATGGCCCCCGGGTCTATTCTCATCATATCAATCTCCATTACTTTATTTTACTTGTTTTGCTTTTACTTTTCACTTTGCATCTTTATACCAACAATACCAAAAATATTATCTCTATCAGATCTCACTCTCGTAAGTGACCGTGAAGGGATTGACAACACCTAAGCATTGGTTGCAAGTTGCTACCGTTTTGTGCAGGTACGAGGGACTTGCGCGTGACCTCCTACTGGATTGATACCTTGGTTCTCAAAAACTGAGGGAAATACTTACGCTACTTTGCTGCATCACCCCTCCTCTTCGGGGAAAACCAACGCTAGCTCGAGACATAGCAGTAACTCCTCTGGGAAAACATCTGGATAATCCTTTACTACAGGCACTTCCTCCTGAACAACTCCCGTGAGGGTATTTACTTGGCTACTTCTTGGCGCATGCCTAGATATATACTTGATCCTTTTTCCCTCTGGGGTGATGAGACAAATTGACTTACTAACACAGTCATGTTTCCTCCATACTTTGACATCCAGTCCATTCCTAATATCACATCCAATCCTTGTGACTCCAAGATAATTAGGTCGGACGGAAAAACATGGTTGCCAATGGTTAAGGATATCTGATCACATGATCGACCAGCCATATACTCTGCTCCTGGTGAGCTTACTAACAGAGGGGTCCTAAGGGTTTGGGTCAGTAGTTTAAACTTATCCACAAATTCCCTTGATATGTATGAATGCGATGCACCAGTATCAAAAAGAACAAGAGCGGTAATTGACTTAACCAAAAACTTACCTATAACCGCGTCTGGCTGCTCTTCAACCTCCTCCACGTTAACGTGGTTCACTTGTCCTTTGTTGAATGGATTGGGCTTCTTCCCAGCGCTCCCATTTACGTTTCCATTCTTCCCTTCAGGGCACTCCGTGGCATAGTGTCCAGTCTTCCCGCACTTGAAACAAGTAACGTGGCTTATGTCCCTCTTGGTGGGTGTGGCTGGATTTGGGCGGTTCTGATTGTTGCTTGCTCCATTCCCATTCCTAGGTCCATTATGATTATGGTTACTCCCTCCATTATGGGTGTGGCCTCCATGGTTATGAACAAGTCCTCCAGAGTTCGGGTTAGGCGAGGCTTCTGCTGAGCTCCTGAGTTATACCTCCCTTGTCCATACTTCCTCTTACGGCTCTCAATCTGTTGTTGCTTCCGTATAATCATAAGAGCTTTATCTACCAACTCCTGGTAGTTGGTGAATGTTGCTATCGGTGTCAAAACCGGCGGATCTCGGGTAGGGGGTCCCGAACTGTGCATCTAGGCCGGATGGTAACAGGAGACAAGGGACATGAAGTTTTACCCAGGTTCGGGCCCTCTCGATGGAGGTAAAACCCTACGTCCTGCTTGATTAATATTGATGATATGGGTAGTACAAGAGTAGATCTACCACGAGATCGAGGAGGCTAAACCCTAGAAGCTAGCCTATGGTATGATTGTTGATGTGTATGTTGTCCTACGGACTAAAACCCTCCGGTTTATATAGACACCGGGTAGGGTTAGGGTTACATAGAGTCGGTTACAATGGTAGGAGATCTGCATATCCGTATCGCCAAGCTTGCCTTCCATGCCAAGGAAAGTCCCTCCCGGACACGGGACGAAGTCTTCAATCTTATATCTTCATAGTCCAAGAGTCCGGCTGAAGGTATAGTCTGGCCATCCGGACACCCCCTAATCCAGGACTCCCTCAGTAGCCCCTGAACCAGGCTTCAATGATGACGAGTCCGGCGCGCATAATGTCTTTGGCATTGCAAGGCGGGTTCCTCCTCCAAGTACTTCACAGAAGATTTTGAACACAAAGATAGTGTCCGTCTCTGAAAAATAAGTTTCCACATATTGCCATAGAGAGAATAATATTTACACAAATCTAATCTGCTGACGTATTCCATAGTGTGACATCACACCACGGCCAAGCTTTTATTCGAACCGTTTTACTGTCCCATCTCAGCGCGTTATGCGAGGCAGTTTCCTTGGCACGTCTTATTAAAGCAGAGATCGTGCCCCCTTATTCTGGGATTCTCATCAATACGGGCGTGGGTAACCCAACCGCGCCATCGATTACGGCGCTTGGAGATAAGCGAGTTTTATCAGGCTGGTGGGGACATGTAGCTGCGTCCACCCATATAAGGGGATAAAGATACACCTTTTCACCTACGCCTTCTCCCTCCTTCGCCTATCCATTCTTGCGCACTCGAGCTCCAGCGCCCAAGTCCGTACTCCCAACCTCAACCTTCTCTAGCCATGTCCGAAGCGGGAGGCAAGTGGATGGTCTCCTCTGTCACGGAGGGCCATATCAAAAAGCTGAGGAAGGCCGGATACCTATCTAACGACATCGCGTACCGGCTCCCCGAGAAGGGGCAGCTCATCCCCACCCCTAGGCCCCATGAGAGGGTGGTGTTCGTCCCTCATTTCCTCTGCGGACTGGGCTTCCCTCTCCACCCATTTGTCCGGGGGCTCATGTTCTACTACGGCCTGGATTTCCACGATCTGGCCCCGAACTTCGTCCTCAACATCTCGGCGTTTATCGTCGTGTGCGAGGCCTTCCTCCGCATCCGCCCCCATTTCGGGCTTTGGCTCAAGACTTTCAACGTCAAGCCGAAGGTGGTGCGCGGCAGCCAGGCGGAGTGCGGAGGCGCCATGGTGGGCAAGATGGCCAATGTCCTCTGACTCGAGGGCTCCTTTGTGGAGACCCTGAAGGGGTGGCAATCGGGGTGGTTTTACATCACGGAGCCGCGTGACGCCGAATGGGTCGCACCCCCCGAGTTCCGATCCGGACCCCCAACGCGGCTCACGTCCTGGAAAGAGATGGGCCTGTCATGGGGTAAAAAAGGAGAGCTAACCGGACTCTAACATGCGTCAAAACCCTGGTGGACAAGAAGCTCAAACTTGTCAACGTAGTCCAGGTTATGCTCATCCGCTTGATCCTCCCATGCCAACAACGGGCTTTCAACCTGTGGGAGTTCGACCCGGCGCGGCACCAAACTCTGAGCAGGCTCTTCGACACGATGTACGAAGATGCCTGGAAGGTGCTTTTCAAGGGCGCCGAGGCTCCCGCATCCGCTACTGAGGATCGCGGATTCAGTGTGCAGCGTCACGCTCTCGCGGTAAGCTGTTTTTTCCTTTTACATGGTATCAGTTTTTCATAGTTTGACTCCATGCGGGATCTAAACTCCCTTACCTTTGACAGGATTGGCAGGTGACCTCTGGACAGATCAACTATTCGACTCCTTTTCCCGAAGGCCCAGCGGATGCTCGCTTGGCGAAGCTGCTGGTTCCGGCACCCTATGTGGTGCCGGAGAAGAAGGTCAAGAAGAAGACCATGGGGACTCGAAAGAGTGCCCGACGCCCGGAGGTGTCGGATTCATCATCCGACGAATCCAAGACGCACTCCTCCCGCGAAGACGAGGAGGAGGAAGAAGAGATCCCTCCCCCTCCAGTGGGGGAAGGGAAGAAAAGGAAGGCCGCCCCAACTGGGGAGGCCGAAGGGTCCAAGAAGGGGAAAATCCTTCCTCCGGACTGCTCCACTGACGCCGACGGCGGCGGAGAGGAGTGGGCGCCTAGGGCCAAGCCCCTGGCCAAATCATAAGTATCCGGATACCAGAGTAATTCATAGTATTCATTTATTGCACAGCTTTCCTTACGTCGAATATGTTTATGCAGCCCACCCAAAGACCGGCTCGACGCGTCGTCGAGCGGCTCACTGGACTCGTCGGATGTGAACTCCTTCCGACGGCTTCCTCCCCCCGCCCTACGGACGACACCGAAGTGTTGTCTCAACAGGTTCCAAGCCAGGAGGAGGTGGTCCTGGAGGCGCCGCAAGGCGACCTCCCGGACTCCAGGAGTAAAGGGGATGAAACCCCTCGGGGCTTCAAGTCCGGCTCTAGGCCAGACACCGCTTCGGAACCTTCAGAGGTTCCAGAGTCCGGCGGGGGACCTCCTTCCAAGAGGAGCAAGTCCGCCGTGCCGGTGGCCCCCGTCCAACCAGAGGCCCCGGACAATATGTTGGAGGCGCTCCAAGGCGCCTCCATCGACGAGGAGCACCGTGCCATTATGAGTGCGGTGGTCCAGAAGGTTCAGTCCGCCAAGAGCGGACTGACTGAAGCTTGTACAAGCCTTTTGACAGGTTTTGAGGTAAGTAAAGAATGTGTAAATAATATTACCGCATAGACAGTAGCCCCTGATGCTCTGTTTGGCGTTCGGGAAGAAAAGCCGAATAGAGGATCAAATAAAATTCGCAGGAGTCTAACAAAAGGAGTCAATATGCGTATGCATGCTTCTCTGCTTGCGTCCGCCGCACTGACTGCGGAAGTGGACACGCTGAAGCAGAACCTCGAGCGGTCCGAGCAGGAGCTCGGTCATGCCAAGAAGCAGCTCGAGGACAATGAAGGTAAGAAATACCGTGTTTAAATATATATAAAAAAGGTGCAATTGCAAAAAATGACAGGATTATCTTGGCTATTGTAGGGGCCACGTCTGAGGTGGCGACCCTTAAGCAAGCGCTGGACGAGGCCGAGAAGAGGGCAGCCTCGGAGCGCACCGAGCGGGAGAAGTATGAGGCCGAAGTTGGCAAGGTGCGGCAAGAGCTCCAGGCTCTCATGGAAAAGCATGAGAGTTTGGAGTTTGACTCAAAGACGCGAGCGTCCGAGCTCGTGGTGGCTATTGAAAATGCCAAGTCTGCCAAGGCCGAATCCCAAAAGACCCTCCAGGAGTTGGATGAGGTGAAGAAGATAGCGGCGGGTAAGGCATTCTTTATGCAAAGCAAACACATCAACGTGAGTTACTTGTTACTTACCCGAATCCGGAGCTCTCCAGGAGCGTTCGCAGATCTTCCCCGAAGTGTATCCGATGCCACCGCATTCTATCGAGCCGAGGAGGGCAGCTCGACGGAGAAGGTGTTCTGGTCTCAGTACGCTGAGGCCGGACACACCGTGCCCCTGAGCGACCAGCTGAAGCGACTGGTCGAGCTCCACAAGGTGGGTGAACAGGCCATGAAGGGCCTCATTGTTCGACTGTGGCCTGGAGGGGCCCTGCCTGGGAGCTATTTCGGGCTGGTGCGGCGGTTGGTGGAGGCCTGTCCAAGGCTTGAAGTCATCAAGCGCTCTGTCTGCATTGAAGGTGCCCGTAGGGCCCATTCCCGTGCTAAGGTGCACTGGGGCAAGCTGGATGCTGAGATGCTGGTGAAGGACGGGCCACCGCCGGGGAAAGAGCATCACAAGCCCGAGAATTACTATAAGGATGTTCTGAAGGGTGCCCGCCTTGTGGCGGATGAATGTTCTATGGATGTAATTTTGAGTGAAACTTGCTCGTTTTGTCCTGTGCGCTGAAAACTTGTTTATATGTGCTAAGCAATGTTGTTGGAATTTAAAATATTACCTTCTGTGCGGCTGTTTATCAATTCTGAGAGATGGCAAGTCGTCGGCTTCTGCCCCCGTGCTGCTAGTGCTGGGGTGTTCGAGGATAAACCTGAGCGCTCTTTTTCCCATGTTTGGATCCTTCGAGGGAGGCGCTCAGCCCAACGAACAAGGCAATCAGACTATAATGCGCGAACACTCTCACTTAGCCATAGAATTCTATAATTTTAAATTTCGGCGAAGCCCCTGGTATTCAGAAGACCGTGTTCGGGGCGCTATCCACGCCTTGGCCGGACAGAGCCGGCTCCTCGCCCTAAGCGGCATAAGTCTTTAGGGACTCGAAAAAACCTCTCGAACAGCGACCAGCTCTCGCTTCATCATGACAATCAGTTTTAGCTTTCTCCACTGAGGTGGTCGACCCAGCTCAACTGGGGCACAATCGAAGTGGTTCTCCTAGTGCTACCTTAGCCGATATAGCGGAACGTAAGGCACCAAAACATAGGAGCCGGGCAAACCCAACTATTGACCCAAGACATGATTCGAAGCCGATGCATATAATGCTATAAGTTTGGGGTACCACACTTGTTAAAGTGTTCGGACTTCTCACACCATATTGAGGGGTACTAAAGCCCCTGGCGTATTTTGGCCGTACCAACGTGTACGGGTGCAACATGTCGTTAAGAAACATATATGAAGAAAAAAGGTAATGCAAAAATGGACGAAAGCTATGCATTGTTTATTAAAAAGAGCTGCGATCAAAGCAGAATGATACAAATAATGCGATAAATGGAAGGTTGGACTAGTTAACATGTCCATTCCAGGGGAAAGCTGCGGAATAGTATGCGGAACGGGTATATTGCTCGTGATAGAGACCACCTGGGAGTTCCGTAGTGCGGCGTGGCTTGTCTGCTTCCCTGGTTTTTGCATCATTTGTACATCAATTGAACTGCCGAACAGGCCTTCCGAAGGATGAAGTCTTGAAAGTAAGAGAAAACTAAAAAATCGGCAGCCCCTGGTACGGTTTAAGCCGTGTTTTGGGCGTGCCGTGATGGTGCCCCTCCCCCTGTGCCCATGGTATCTCTAGAGCGTAGTTATGTACGCGAAGTACTGGCGTCGCCTTTTTGCGAGGGTTGCGGTTGCATTGCTACGCCTGCTCGGATCGTGCCAGGCGGTCTTGTTGTAGGTTACTCCGGGCGTGCTTGACGGTGTCCGGTCGTTTAGTGGCTGGACTGGAGAACTGCCTGGAGAGGCGGCTTTGAACTTCCGCTGCAAGGGCCGCCATGTGCTCCTCCGTTCGGAGGGAGCGTTCGGTGTTTCCATTGACCATAATTACTCCTCGAGGGCCTGGCATCTTGAGCTTAAGGTATGCGTAATGCGGTACCGCATTGAACTTAGCGAATGCGATTCGCCCGAGCAGTGCGTGATAGCCACTGCAAAACGGGACTATGTCGAAGATTAACTCCTCGCTTCGGAAATTATCCGGAGATCCGAAGACCACTTCAAGTGTGACTGAGCCTGTACAGTTGGCCTCTACACCTGGTATTACGCCTTTAAAGGTCGTTTTGGTGGGCTTAATCCTCGAGGTATCTATGCCCATTTTCCGCACTGTGTCCTGGTAAAGCAGGTTCAGGCTGCTGCCGCCGTCCATAAGGGCTCTAGTGAGATGAAATCCGTCAATAATTGGGTCTAGAACCAATGCGGCGAATCCGCCATGACGGATGCTAGTGGGATGGTCCCTTCGGTCAAAGGTGATCGGGCAGGAGGACCATGGGTTGAACTTTGGGGCGACTGGCTCTACCGCGTATACGTCCCTTAACGCACACTTCCGCTCCCTTTTGGGGACATGGGTTGTGTATATCATGTTCACCGTCCGCACTTGTGGGGGAAAACCCTTCTGTCCACTGTTGTTCGGCGGCCGGGGCTCCTCGTCGTCATCGCTATGCAGCCCCCTGTCTTCATTTTCGGTGTTTATCTTGCCTGCCTGCTTGAACACCCAAGAATCCATGTTGGTGTGATTGGCTAGCTTTTCGGGGGTGCCATGTATCTGGCACGAGCGGTCGAGTATTCGGTCCAAACTGGACGGGCCCCTAGGATTCCTTTTGAATGGTTTTTTCCGCTGACCGGATTTAGAGCCTCTGAATCCGGCATTAACTGCCGTATCCTCAGCATTGTCGCCATTAATGCGGCGCTTCTGCTTGTTACAACGCGACCTGCCACTACTGTCCCTGGTGTCCGAATTACCAGGGTTCTTGGTCATATTGTTGCTACGAGCAAGCCAGCTGTCTTCTCCCGCGCAAAAGCAGGTCATGAGTGTCGTGAGTGCTGCCATAGATTTCAGCTTTTCCTGTCCAAGGTGCCGGGCCAGCCACTCGTCATGGATATTGTGTTTGAAGGCTGCTAGGGCCTCAGCGTCCGGACAGTCGACTATTTGATTTTTTCTTTGTTAGGAACCGTGTCCATAATTGCCTGGACGATTCCTCCAGCTGCTAAATTACGTGACTTAGGTCATCGGCATCTAGGGGTCGCACGTAAGTGCCGTGGAAATTGTCGAGGAATGCGGCTTCTAGGTCTTCCCAACAACTGATTGATCCTGTTGGCAAGCTGTTAAGCCAATGCCGAGCTGGTCCTTTAAGCTTGAGTGGGAGGTATTTGATGGCGTGGAAACCATCGCCGCGGGCCATGTGGATATGAAGGAGATAATCCTCGATCCATACCGCAGGATCTGTTGTGCCATCATATGATTCGATGTTTATGGGTTTGAAACCCTCGGGGATTTGATGATCCATTATTTCGTCTGTAAAGCAGAGTGGGTGTGCGGCGCCTCTGTATTGGGCTATATCATGATGTAGCTCCAATGAGCCTTGTCTACTGTGTTCAGCCACGCCGAATTTGTGGCCGGCGTGACGGTTACTGTCTTGAGCCGTGGGGCGCCCACGCGATCCGTAGATCGATCTTGTTTTCCTTGCCTTATCCTCCAACATGTCTCATAAGTCCGGTGCATATTCTCGTGCCTTGGTACGGGGTGCGGCTTGAGTGGAGGGCCGAGAGGCCTCTCTGTCGCGACCACGAGGTGGCCGGTCGGCCGCATCAAGTGCTTCCTCGTCTAAACGGGGTAGCAACCTGCACTTTGGGTAGCTCTTGGAGGGGTGTTCGAGTTTATGCTCTTCGGCCGCAAGGACTTCAGTCCATCTGTCGACTAGCAAATCTTGATCGGCCCTAAGCTGTTGCTGTTTTTGCTCGACGCATATTCCCGTGCCTTGGTACGGGGTGCGGCTTGAGTGGAGGGCCGAGAGGCTTCTTGCCGTGGCCATAAGCCCGCGTTGAAAATGCTTTTGCTCGATAGGATCCTCTGGCACGACGAATTCGTCATCGTCGAGGCTTGCCTCGTCTTCGGAGGGAGCCATATAATTATCATCCTCGACCTCTTTGTCTGCCGCTCTCTCGTGAGGGCTGGTTTCTCCATCCTCCTGTGCTAAGTCTTGCTGGAGGGGGTATTCTTCGGCGCTTTCTGGAGTATTATTATCTCCCGTGCTGGAATCACCATGTTTGTTTTGGCGGGATTTTGAGCGGCGCCGCTGACACCGGCGCTTAGGCTATTTCTTGGAGGGGTCATCCTCCGCTGTTCCATCGCCATCTCCCTCTTTTGGGGTGTCAACCATGTATATGTCATATGATGAGGTGGCTTTCCAGGGCCTAGTAGGCGCTGGTTCTTCATCATCTCCTTCATCGGCGTCCATACCGTCGATATCTTCGGAGTCAAAGTCGAGCATGTCGGTTAAGTCGTCGACAGTGGCTACAAAGTGAGTGGTGGGTGGGCTTTGAATTTCTTCATCGTCCATACCCCAACCTTGCTGACCGTAGTCCGGCCAGGGCTCTCCTGATAAAGAGAGAGACTTCAGTGACTTCAGGATATTGCCAAAAGGCGAGTGCTGAAAGATGCCCACGGCAGTGAACTCCATGATCGGCGCCCAATCGGATTCGATCGGCAGGGGCGCGGGGGGCTCGGAGTCCGGAGAGGAGTCCGGCTCCTTGGAGTCACGGGTCTCGCAGAGTACGGGGCTGGTGCTTGGCTCAATCGCCGTTGGGGTTGCAGCCCCCGAGGTGGCGTCCAACCGCCCATCCTCGATCGGCGCAGTTGGCTCCGAATTAAGGGTCAGAGCCGATGCGGATGCGGCCTCCAGGGCACTGTTCGGCGGCAGAGCTAGATCATGCTCTTCGTGATAGTGCGGCACGCTCGGTAGTGGCTCGAATCCATCAAAGATCAAGTCCTCGTGGATGTCAGCCGTGTAGTTAAAATTTCCGAATCTGACCTGACGGCCAGGGGCGTAGCTTTCGATCTGCTCTAGACGGCCAAGCGAATTGGCCCACAGTGCGAAGCCGCCGAAGACGAAGATCTGTCCGGGGAGTATGATCTCACCCTGGACTGCATCGCTATCGATGATCGTAGGAGCCATCGAGCCTGACAGCAACGACACAGAGGAACTCTCAATGAAAGCACCCATGTCGGTGTCAAAACCAGCGGATCTCGGGTAGGGGGTCCCGAACTGTGCGTCTAGGCCGGATGGTAACAGGAGACAAGGGACACGAAGTTTTACCCAGGTTCGGGCCCTCTCGATGGAGGTAAAACCCTACGTCCTGCTTGATTAATATTGATGATATGGGTAGTACAAGAGTAGATCTACCACGAGATCGAGGAGGCTAAACCCTAGAAGCTAGCCTATGGTATGATTGTTGATGTGTATGTTGTCCTACGGACTAAAACCCTCCGGTTTATATAGACATCGGGTAGGGTTAGGGTTATATAGAGTCGGTTACAATGGTAGGAGATCTGCATATCCGTATCGCCAAGCTTGCCTTCCACGCCAAGGAAAGTCCCTCCCGGACACGGGACGAAGTCTTCAATCTTATATCTTCATAGTCCAGGAGTCCGGCTGAAGGTATAGTCCGGCCATCGGGAGACCCCCTAATCCAGGACTCCCTTAGTTGCCACCATCAACTGCATACTCATCTCATCATTCAGCCCTTCCATAAACTTCTCCCACTTTGCGGCATCTGTGGCCACATCATCAGGGGCATAGCGAGATAACTTGCTAAACTCATCCGCGTACCGAGCCACAGTACGGTTCCCCTGGCGTAAGTTGCGAAAATCATGCTTCTTCAAATTCATGGCTCCAGTTGAGACATGGCGGTATGGAAGCCTTGCTGAAAATGGTCCCATGTCACCGTGGCTATGGGGTTGGTGACAGTGTAATTCTCCCACCATGATGCTGCTTGTCCATCCAACTAGTGTGCGGCAAAACGCACCTTCTCAGCATCTGTACATCCTGCAGTGGTTAACTCCCTTCCAATCCTGTGGAGCCAATCATCTGCTACTATAGGCTCGGTGCTATTGGAAAACACCAGCGGTTGCAACCTCAGAAAATGGGCTAAGTTGTCAACTGGTGGTGGTGGTGGTGGGTTGTTGTTGTTGCATTGGTTCTGAACTAACAAATGCATCAGGGTATTCTTCTACTTGATCAACCGAGTGAGCTCTGGTGGGAATGCAAATCTGAGGTCACGTCTCGGAGGGATCTGATGGGTTTAGAGGGGAGAGATTAGAATAGAATGAGGTCTAATGAGAAAGCACTACCCATATGCACATGAGACAAACGCAAACATTTCACTCAATCAATCAATCAAGTCATACAATCGGTCTAACTATCGCAAAAGTGCTCGGACCACTCTATTTACATGGTGGAATACTACTACTGATGTGGTGATCTACTAGAAATATTCCTCGGTTGCAGACTCCATGATATCTGCTCCATCTTCGTCTTCAAAGTCATCATCGCTCAGGTCAGAGTCGGTGTCGTCGATGATGATGTAGTCTTCCGGGCGAATCTCCTTGGGTTCTTCGTCTTCTTCTACTGGTGTTGGGTCTCCCATGAATATTCCGATCTTCTTAATCAGGTCGTCATTCTTCTCCACTAGTACGGCGATTTCCTCCTCATAATCTTCACATGTAGCCTTGAGTTCTTCCTCTAGTTCATCAATCCTAGTCATTGCCTTCTTCAGATCTATCATGCCTGCGCACATCTGATTCTCCTGGCGTCGAATGTGCTGGTTTAGTTCCTGGATGAAAGCTGCAATTGATCTATCCTTCCTGGTGTTGATCATCTCCCATTGCTCATCTCGGCGCCCACATATCTAGTAGATAGTGTCTTTAAGCTCCTTGTGATAAACTTCTCCAATGTGTCCCATGGTGGCGTGTGTTGCCATACTCTTTCCTAGACTCCAGGTTGGTGCATCGAAGGAAAACTCTGTGGGTTTAGTGACTGGCGTGAAGGTCCTTTCCGGGAACTTGAACTTGAATCATCCATCACTCCTCTTCAGGTTAGGTGGCGTTGTAAGTCCTGGTGAAGCTTGGTATTCCTATGTTCATGTACCTAGTGACTTCCTTCAAGTGTCGTCCAAAAGGTGCTTCTTCATCCGATTGTGCAAACTTGTTCCTTGCATCCGCCACCCTAAAGAATAGAAAATGGAGATGAGTTAGAAATGAGAAGAGAATAGTGATCTATGGCTTTTAGCTTAGTGGTCGTGTCCTACACTCAGCGTGTGCTCTGATACCATCTCGTAGCGACCCGACCTCAAACGGTCAAGTCTCTGTGCTTCAGTGTCATCCCTGGATCGGTAATGCTGACACACATAGTACTCGAGGATTTATTACAGAGTAGCAATCACACACTTATTACATCGATTGTCTCCAAAGAGAACTTATTACAATAAATATGGCTTAAGGCCATCTAATACGATAACAGCGGAAGGCTTGGAAGATAAAGTGAGTCCATCAACTCCAACAGCATAGCTGAGCTGCACAGCAATGACCTAACGAACCTTACTCCTCGTCTGAAAAGTCTACAACATAATAGGTTGCAGCCCGAAAACGGGTCAGCACATGGAATATGTTGGGAAAATAACACAATAGAGCAAGAATAGAATAATGCTATCACTACATGCATATTTGGCTGGTGGAAAGCTCTATGGTTATAGTTTTGCGAAAAGCCAATTTTTCCCTACAACAAAGGAATAGATTTTAATTTAACTATCATGGTAGTTGAAACATCATTGAGAAGGTTCCTCCAATTCAATCCCAATTAAAGTAATTATCAACCCAACAATATTAATTTAGAGTGTTGATATACTTAAGATACTCCAAGTACTAGATACTCCAGATTGTCCAGAACAGGGGACACGGCTAACCATGATTAGTTTATACGCTCTGCAGAGGTTTGCGCACTTTTCCCCACACGACTCGATCTCCTCCGTTGGTTTTCTCGCACTATAGGGTGTTTGAGAAATGGATGTCCAAGACACAGTCTTTTAGAAACATTAACTCTCTACTCCGGGCAGACCATACCAAACCTACAATCCCACTACCTGCTGATCCACCTCTTCAAGAGCTTCACGTAACTTACTCAGCTATGCTAGAGCCCATAATAGCTTGTGGCTGCACACAGAAGTTTCTAGCATGAATAATCTCAGTTCCCTTTGAGCCTGGGTGGTGGTCCATAGGAAGATCACACGGGTACTCCAGGATTTCCAAAAAAATACAGGCAACACTAGGTACTCTAGGTGCCTTAATCCACCCAGATGTGTATTTATGTTGCCACCTTAAGTTGAACCATTAATTGTAAATCTCACATCTGTCATGGATTTCACTCACCCAAACCTCGTCTACGAGCATAGCATAGAAATATAAGAAATGCGTAGAAGTAACTCCCAAGGGTTTGAATGTAACAGGGTAATAGGTTCTACCTCATCAACTACTTACCAACCCACATGTTAATGACATCCTAACCATGCAATATTTGAGGATTGGTACTAATGCATAAAAACTGGGTGATAAAGGGGTATGATCAAAGTATTACTTGCCTTGCTGACAATCCGCGCAACCTAGAGACTCCAGATAACATGCTTCGCACTCCGGAAACTCTATCACAACCAAACAATAACTTACATAAGCAATCAAGCAAAGAAACACGGGTAAATCTCAAATAAGAAGATCTAACCATAAAGTTCAACTTAAGAACTCCAGTTCAACTTAAGAAACACGGGAAAAAAACCGGCGAACCGAAAAAAACAAGCTAGGGTTTTCCAACGAGAACCGAACCAGTTTTCTAAAAAAAACCGAATGGCGTTATAACTCCGGCGAGCGCTGGGGAGCGCGGGGCAGCGGCAGTGACACCGGCGAGGGGCGGCGCGGCAGCAGGCAAAGGGCAGCGGGGCGGCGCGGCGGCTTGCAGTGGCGGGTCGGCAGCTCGCGGCGGCGGGGTGGGCGTCTCCAAGGGGCGGCGAGGCGCGGCCTTTAAGGAGGGGGGCTCGGCGCGGGGAAGCGGAGTCCGAGCCGGACTCTGGTTCAGGCGGCGCGGCGGTGATCTCCCGCTAGGAGACGGCGGCGCGGGGAGGTGGGCTTGGCGGCTGGGCTTCGACCCACTTAGCCCCGACGTTTTTTTAAATAATTCCGCCGAAACTAAAAAAATCCTAGAAAATAAAATAAAATTCTAAAAATGCCAAAATAAATTTTCTTCGTCTAAATAAAATATTTAGAACAAGATGAACATTTTCTTGGCCCTAAAATGCAATTTTGAAAACGTGCAATTTTTCTAATGCAAACAAAATTGCAAATAAAATACAAAATAAAACAAATATTGATTTTAATAATTTTCCTCCAATATTTCATTTATTTTGGAGAAGTCATATTATCTCCTCTCATATATTTTAATATGAAATATTTCGGAGAGAAAAATAATCAAAACCAAAATCCTCGTTTCAAAATTTGATAAAAATCAAATTTGAAAACCGGGGGAATCCACAACTCTCTCCGAGGGTCCTTGAGTTGCTTAGGATTCCGAGGATCGTGAGACGAAATGCAATAAAATATGGTATGCAAGAGTGATCTATGTATAACATTCCAAATTGAAAATTTGGGATGTTACATCGGTTACAAAGGAGGAGATATCCATATCTGTATTGCATAGCTTGCCTTCCACGCCAAGTAGAGTCCCATCCGGACACATGACGAAGTCTTCAATCTTGTATCTTCATAGTCCAACAGTCCGGCCAAAGTATATACTCCGGCTGTCCAGAGACCCCCTAATCCAAGACTCCCTCACCTGGAAAACTCTTATATAAAGAAAAGCGCTCCCGAGGACACATGGGAATATCGTCAAGCTAGTTTTCATCATGTTCATATGATTCGCGTTCGGTACTTTGATAATTTGGTATGTGGGTGGACCGGTGCTTGGGTGCTTCCCTTACTTGGAGAAGCATCCCACTTATGATTAACCTCTATTGCAAGCATCCGCAACTACAACAAAAGTATTAAGGTAAACCTAACCATAGCATGAAACATATGGATCCAAATCAGCCCCTTACGAAGCAACGCATAAACTAGGGTTTAAGCTTCTGTCAGTCTAGCAACCCATCATCTACTTATTACTTCCCAATGCCTTCCACTATGCCCAAATAATGGTGAAGTGTCATGTAGTCGACGTTCACATAACAACACTAGAGGAGAGACAACATACATCTCATCAAAATATCGAACGAATACCAAATTCACATGACTACTGTAGCATCCCAAATTTTCAATTTGGAATGTTATACACTAGATCATCAATGCATATCATATTTTATTTGCTTTTGGCCCGATCCAGAAATTCTACGCAACTCAAGGACCCACGGAGAGAGTTGGGGATTTCGTTATTTTCATATTTGGGTTTTCTCAAATTTTGAAACTAGGATCATTTGATTTGATTTATTTTATCTTCAATTATTTCTATAATAAAAATATGAGAGAGGGAATAAAATGACTTTCCCAAAATAAAGAAATATTGAGGATTTAATAAAAAAATCAAATAAGTTTCTTTTTGGAGTTTTTGCTATTTTATTTGAATTTAGGAAAAATTGCACGTTTTCAAAACTGCATTTTAGGGCCAAGAAAATGTTCACCCTGTTCCAAATATTTTATTTAGATGGCCAAAATTTGGTTTGGCATTTTTAGATTTTTATTTATTTTTCTAGGATTTTCTTAGTTCGGCGGGATTATTTAAAAAAAAGCTCTCGCGTGCCCGACTGGGCCGAAGCCCAGCCGAGCCAGGCCGGCCCGCCCGCGCCACCGTCTCCCGCACCGGATCGGGACCGGAGTCCCGATCGCCGCCGCCTCGCCTGCCCCGCCGATGCAGCCACCTAC
>NC_041388.1:377189917-377198039 GCF_002162155.2 Triticum dicoccoides | reverse complement strand
CGCCAACGCCGCCGCACCCCGCCGCCGCCCGAAACCCTGCCGGAGCCGCCGAACTTCGCCAGAGCTCCGAGGAGGTAGCCGCCCGCCGCCACCCCGGTTTTCTAAGAAAAACCGATTCGGTTTTTTTTAGAAAACCCTAGGTTTTATTTTTTTTCTAGATCGGTTTTATCGGTTCTTTTATTTAGCGAGCATTCGCTCGTTCGTTTGTTTTAACGAACGCATTCACCGTTTAGTTTCAGATAACGAACGTTCGTTCGTTAATCTGTTCATCAGTTTTTCTTTTTCTTGGGTTTTTCCGCGATTATTTCTGATCGCGATTTCTGATCCGATTTTCGTTCTAGTTTATCTTTTCGCTCGTGTATCAGAATCTGGCGATTCAAGTGCCTAGAGTTTCATCTCGAAACCCTCTTTCCGTTTAACCAACTCAAACAAGTTTTTGCATCTGTAAAATTTGACTTAGATCCAGATTAGTAAATGAAGCTTGTTTCTTTCGCCGTTTGACATTCTTTGCTTCCTTTGATTTGATTCTTTTTGCAAACTGGAGTTCTTAAGTTGAAATTTCTGGTTAGATTTCTTATTTGAGTTTTACCCGTGCATTAGATGAGAAATTCTTGTATGCTTGTTTGTTTGTGATAGAGTACCCGGAGTGTGCCGCTTGCTACTTTGAATCTCTAGGTTTCACGGATCATCAGCAAGGAAAGTAACACTTTGATCATACCTCTTTACTACCCAGTTTTATTGCATTAGATCAACCCTCAAACAATTGCATGATTAGGATCTGATTAATATGTGGGTTTTGGGAAGTAGATGAGGTAGTACCTATTACCTGTTTTATTATCAAACCCTTGGGAGTTACTCTACGTTTGCTTATTATGCCATCCTATGCTAGTAGACGTGGATTGGGTGAGTGCATCCATGACAGATGTGAGATTGTTAATTAATGGTTTATTTAAGGTGGCAACTTTAATACACATCTGGGTGGATTGAGGCATCTGGGTATTCCAGCGATTGCCTATTTTTTTATGGACCGCCACCCAGGCTCAAAGGGATCATGAGATTATTCATGCTAGAAACTTCCGTGTGCAGCCACAAGCTACTATGGGCTCTAGCATAGTTGATTAAGTCGTGCGAACTCTTAAAGTGGTAGACTAGCAGATGTAGGGGAAAGTAGGTGGAACGGTCTACCCGATCATAAGGTGCTAGCACTTCTAAAAGACTATGTCTAGATCATCTGTTTCTCAAACACCATGTAGTGAGAGAATCTGAACGAAGGAGATCGAGTCTTGTGGGGAAAAGTGCGCAAACCTCTTCAAAGTTTATAAACTAATCATGATTAGCCGTGTCCCCGGTTATGGACATTTTGAGTATCTAGTACTTGGATTATCATGTGAATCTCATCATGTTACTTTAATTAATTCTGTCGGGTTTTTATGTTTAATTGGGATTGAGAGGATGTCTATCTTCTCAATGTTTAACAACCACCTTGATAGTTAAATAAAATTTATTCCTTTGTAGTAGGGAAAAACTGGCTTTATGCAAAACTGTAACCATAAAGCTTTCCACCAGCCATATATGCATGTAGTATAGCCTATTCTGTTCACTACTCTTTATGTGTTACATTGCCAGCATATTCTATGTGCTGACCCATTTTCGGGCTGCAACGTTCATGTTGCAGACTTTTCAGACAACGAGTAAGGTGCCTTTAGGTCGTGGTTCTATACTCAGTGATGTTGTTGGAGTTGATGGACTCACTTATCTTCCAAGCCTTGTGTTGTTATCGTTATTAGATGGCCTTAAGCCAGTTTTATTGTAATAAGTTCTCTTTTGAAACATTTGATGTAATAAGTATGTGATTGCTACTCTGTTATAAATCCTTCAAGTACGGTGCATGTCAACATTACTGATCCAGGGATGACACTAAAGCACAAAGATCATACTGTTTGAGGTTTGGTCGCTACAAGATGGTATCAGAGCACATGCTGACTGTAGGAAACGACCACTAAGCTAAAAGCCCTAGATCACTACTCACTCTTCTCATTTCTGACTCCTCATCTTTTCTACTCTTTTAGGATAGCGGATGCAAGGAACAAGTTCACGCAATCGGATGAACATACACCCTTTGGATATCACTTGAAGAAAGTCACTAGATACCTGAACATCAGAGTACCAAGCTTCACCGGGACCTACAACGCCACTTTACCTGAAGAGGAGCACTGGACGGTTCAAGTTCAAGTTCCAGGAAGGACGTTCATGCCTGTCACTGAGCCCATAGAGTTTTCCTTTGATGCACCAACCTGGAGTCTAGGAAAGAGCATGGCAGCCCACATCACTATGGGGCGCATTGGAGAAGTTTACCACAAGGATCTCAAGGATACTATCTACCAGATTTGTGGGCGCCGAGATGAGCAATGGGAGATGATCAGCACCATGAAGGATATATCAATTGCAGCTTTCATCCAGGAGTTAAACCAGCACATTCGACGCTAGGAGAACCAGATGTGCGCAGGCATGATAGACCTGAAGAAGGCCATGACCAAGATCATGGAGCTGGAGGAAGAACTCAAGTCTACACGCGCTGGATATGAGGAGGAAATAGCAACACTAGTGGAGAAGAATGATGATCTGAAGAAGAAGCTAAAAGTGTTCATGGGATTTCCTGCAACTTTAGGAGAAGATGATTGCACTTGTCCAGAGAACTACATCATCATCGACGACACCGACTCGGACCCAGACGATAGCGATGATGACTATGTTGATGAAGCTGGAGCAGATATCATGGAGTCTTCATCGGAGCAGTTTTTCTAGTCGACCACCATATCAGTAGTAGTATTCTCCCATGTATCTAGTATAGCCTGAGCACTTTTGTAACGATAGATAGACCGTTGTATGCCCTTGTTTGATTGAATGAAGTGATTTTGTTTGCATTTGCCTCATGTGCATATGGGTAGTGTTTTCTCTCTAGACCTCATTCTCTCCTATATTCTCATCTTTTCTAAACCCATCAGATGCCTCCAAGACGTGACAATGGATTTGCATTTCCACCGGAGCTTACTCAGTTGATCCAGCAACAGAATACATTGATGCAGTTGCTAGTCCAAAATCAGAATCAGGGGAACAACAACAACAACAACCCACCACCGCCACCACCCGTTGATCACTTAACCTGTTTTCTTAGGCTGAATCCGCCGGTGTTCTCTAGTAGCACCGAGCCTATAGTAGCAGATGATTGGCTCCGCAAGATTGGAAGGGAGTTAACCACTACAGGATGTACTGATGCTGAGAAGGTAAACTTCGCCGCACATCAGTTGGATGGACCGGCAGCATCATGGTGGGAGAATTACACTGTCACCTACCCTATAGCCACGATGACATGGGACCAATTTCAGTAGGCTTTCCGTACTGCCCATGTTTCAGCAGGAGCTATGGCCATGAAGAAGCGTGAGTTTCGCAACTTGTGCCAAGGAGGACGGACTGTTGGCCAGTATGTGGATGACTTTAGTAAGCTAGCATGTTATGCCCCAGATGATGTTGCTACAGATGCAGCTAAGCGGGAGAAATTTCTGGAAGGACTGAATGATGAGCTGAGCATGCAGTTGATGGTAGCAACTTTCAACAACTACCAGGAGTTGGTAGATAGATCTCTCATGATTGAAGGGAAGCAGCAGCAGATTGAGAACCGCAAGAGGAAGTATGGACAAGGGACGTACAATTCTGGAGCTCAGCAGAAGCCACGTTTTACCTCGAAATCGGGAGGACATTTCCAGCATACCCATGGAGGAGGTAGCTCGCACAATCATAATGGCCCCAAGAATGGTAATGGGAATGGAGGAAGCAACGGCCAGAACCGTACCAACCCGTCAATCCCAGCCAAGAGAGACCTGAGCCAAGTCACTTGCTATAAGTGCCAGAAGACTGGACATTACACCAATGAATGTCCTGAAGCCCATAATGGAAATGGCAATGGAAGCTCAGGGAAGAAGCTGAACCCTTTCAACAGGGGACAGGTGAACCACGTTAACGTGGAGGAGGTTGAAGCCCAGCCAGATGCAGTAATAGGTAAGTTTTTGGTTAAGTCATTTACTACAATCGTTCTTTTCGATACTGGTGCATCGCATTCATACATATCAAGGGGATTGTGGATAAGTATAAACTGCCCACCAAAGTTCTTAGAACACCTATGTTAGTAAGCTCACCAGGAGCGGAGTATATGGCCAGTCGAGGATGTTTTCAAGTGCCATTGAGTATAGGTAGGCATGTTTTCCCCCCGGATTTAATCATTTTGGAATCACAAGGTTTGGATGTAATTCTAGGTATGGATTGGCTATCTATGTATGGAGGAACATTGATTGCGCCAGTAAGTCGATTTTGCTTACCACCCCAGAAGGAAGAAGGATCAAGTATGTATCACGGCATGTGCGGAATAGGACTCAAGTAAATTCCCTAACAGGAGTTGTACAGGAGGAAGTACCGGTGGTAAAGGATTTTCTGGATGTATTTCCAGAAGAGTTGCCAGGCATGCCACCGGATAGGGACATTGAGTTTTTGATTGAGCTTTTGCCAGGCACAGGACCAGTATCTAAGAGACCGTATGGAATGCTTGCAAAGGATTTGGAGGAGATTAAGAAGCAGATTAAGGAGTTACTGGATAAGGGATATATTCACCCAAGTTCGTCACCATGGGGATCGCCAGTACTTCTAGTGGAAAAGAAGGATGGATCATTAAGGATGGTTGTTGATTATCGAGGATTGAATGAAGTGACGATCAAGAATAAGTACCCACTGCCGATGATCAATGATCTGTTTGACCAATTGCAAGGAGCAAAGGTATTTTCCAAGATCGATTTGCGATCAGGATACCACCGGTTGAAGATTCGAGAGTAGGATATACCTAAGACAACTTTTACCACCAGGTACGGGCTATATGAGTATACCGTTATGGCATTTGTTCTGACTAACGCACCTGCATCTTTCATGAACATGATGAACAAAGTGTTTATGGAGTTTTTGGATAAGTTTTTCGTAGTGTTCATTGATGATATACTAGTTTACTCAAAGAATGAAGAAGAACATAAAGAACATTTGCCTTTGGTACTTGGTAAGCTCAGAGAACATCAGTTATACGCTAAGTTCAGCAAATGTGAGTTTTGGATGAAATAAGTTGGATTCCTCGGACATGTTATATCCGGAGAAGGAATAGCAGTAGATCCCACCAAGGTTGTCACTGTCACAAATTGGGAAGCCCCAACACCAGTTGGAGAGATCCGGAGTTTTCTTGGACTTGCATGATACTACCAGAGATTCATAGAGAATTTCTCAAAAATTGCAAAACCTATGACGGAGTTGTTGAAGAAGGATACCAAGTTCAATGGACTGAGGAATGTGAGGCCAGTTTCCAGGAGTTGAAGAAACGTTTGGTTACCTCGCCAGTGTTGATTCTGCCAGATCAGCGCAAGGATTACGAGGTGTATTGTGATGCTTCACCTCGAGGACTTGGAGCAGTGCTTATGCAGGAGGGAAGAGTTGTTTCGTATGCTTCACGACAGCTTAAGCCCCATGAGTTGAATTATGCTACACATGATTTGGAGTTAGCAGCCGTAGTGCATGCATTGAAGACTTGGAGACATTTTCTCATTGGAAACCATTGTGAGGTGTACACAGATCACAAGAGTTTGAAGTACATTTTCACGCAGAAGGAGGTGAATCTCAGGCAAAGGAGAGGGTTGGAGCTCATCAAGGATTATGATATGAGATGGCATTATCACCCCGGAAAGGCTAACGTAGTAGCCGATGCGTTGAGCCGTAAGAGCCATGTCAACACACTCATGACCGGAGGATTACCAAAGGAGTTAGTCGAGGATCTTCATGAGCTATGTTTGGAGATAGTTCTGAGAGGCTACATTGCAGCATTGGAGAATCAGTCTACTTTGATGGATAAGATCAGAGAAGCTCAGAAGAACGACAAGGAGATTGCCTCTATATAGGAGAAGATGAGCAAAGGAACAGCTAAAGGATTTCGTGAGGATGAGCACGATACCTTATGGTTTGAGGACCGCGTTTATGTGCCTAATGATCCAGAGATCAGGAAGTTGATTCTGCAAGAGGCCCATGATTCACCATACTCGATTCACCCAGGAAATACCAAGATGTATTTGGATTTGAAGGATACTTTCTAGTGGACAGGAATGAAGAAGGATATTACAGAGTATGTAGCAGTTTGTGATGTATGTCAGAGAGTAAAGGCAGAGCATCAGAAGCCAGCAGGATTGCTACAACCATTGCCGATACCCGAATGGAAGTGGGATAAGCTAGGCATGGATTTTATCACGGGATTACCCAGGACCCCTTCAGGCTATGACTCGATATGGGTTGTAGTCGATCGCTTGACGAAGGTAGCTCATTTCATCCCAGTAAAGACCACTTACACCAGTGCTAACTTGGCAAAGATATACATGACCAGGATCGTATGTCTACATGGAGTTCCGAGGAGCATTGTATCCGATAGAGGAACCCAGTTTACCTCAAAGTTCTGGAATCAGTTGCACGAAACTTTGGGTACCAAGCTAGAGTTCAGTACACCTTTCAATCGCAGACAGATGGATAGACCGAGAGAGTCAATCAGATTTTGGAGGATATGCTGAGAGCTTGTGCGCTAGATTATGGATCTAGTTGGGACGACAATTTGCCATATGCAGAGTTCTCTTACAGCAATAGTTATCAATCCAGTTTGAAGATGGCCCCTTTCGAAGCCTTGTATGGAAGGAGGTGCATGACCCCATTGTCGTGGGATGAAGTTGGAGACCGCCAGTTGTTTGGACCGGATTTGAGTAAGGAGTCTGAACAAACAGTGAAATTGATTCGCGATAGGCTCAAGGTAGCGTAGTCCAGGCATAAGAGTTATGCAGATTCTAAACTAAAGGAGACAGTTTACAAAGTCGGAGACCGCGTGTATCTTCGAGTATCTCCACTTCGGGGAGTTAAGCGCTTTGGAGTTAAGAGTAAGCACCACGTTTTGTGGGACCATACAAAGTTTTGGAACGTATGGGAGAAGTTGCCTACAAGTTGGAGTTGCCTGAAGGATTGTCAGGAGTTCACGATGTGTTCCATGTTTCCCAGTTGAAGAAGTGCCACGCAGAGATGGCTGATATACCGCTGAGAGATATAGTGCCGCTGGAAGCCATTCAGTTGGATAGTGATGTAACCTATGAGTAGAAACCAGTCAAGATTCTCGAGCATGGCAGCCGAGTCACCTGCAGTAAGGTTATCAAGTTTTGCAAAGGTCAGTGGAGCCACCACACCGAGGATGAAGCCACCTGGGAGCGAGAGGAAGAACTGCTGAAGGACTACCCTCACCTATTTTCTAGCCAACCCGAATCTCGAGGGCGAGATTCATTTTAAGGGGGGTAGGTTTGTAACATCCCAAATTTTCAATTTGGATTGCTATACACTAGATCATCAATGCATATCATATTTTATTTGCTTTTGGCCTGATCCAGAAATTCTACGCAACTCAAGGACCCACAGAGAGAGTTGGGGATTTCGTTATTTTCATATTTGGGTTTTCTCAAATTTTGAAAAGAGGATCATTTGATTTGATTTATTTTATCTTCAATTATTTCTATAATAAAAAATATGAGATAGGGAATAAATGACTTTCCCAAAATAAAGAAATATTGAGGATTTAATAAAAAATCAAATAAGTTTCTTTTTGGAGTTTTTGCTATTTTATTTGAATTTAGGAAAAATTGCACGTTTTCAAAACTGCATTTTAGGGCCAAGAAAATGTTCATCCTGTTCTAAATATTTTATTTAGACGGTGAAAATTTGTTTTGGCATTTTTAGATTTTTATTTATTTTTCTATGATTTTCTTAGTTCGGTGGGATTATTTAAAAAAAGCTCCCGCGTGCCCGACTGGGCCGAAGCCCAGCGGAGCCAGGCCGGCCCGCCCGAGCCACCATCTCCCGCACCGGATCGGGACCAGAGTCCCGATCGCCGCCGCGCCCGAGTCCAGGAGGAGCACGCCTCCCGAGGCGCCCCGTCCCCCAAGCCAGGACGCCCCCATCCTTTTATAGCCGCCGCCGCCACCCTGCCTCGCCTCACCCCACCCCACGCCGCCGGCTCGCC
>NC_041388.1:377175401-377189503 GCF_002162155.2 Triticum dicoccoides | reverse complement strand
CGCACGCCGCCGCCTGCCGCGCCTGCCCCGCCGACGCCGCCGCACCCCGCCGCCGCCCGAAGCCCTGCCGGAGCCGCCGGACTTCGCCAGAGCCTCGACGAGGTAGCCGCCCGCCGCTGCCCCTGTTTTCTAAGAAAAACTGATTCGGTTTTTTAGAAAACCCTAGGTTTTATTGTTTTCTAGATCGGTTTTATCGGTTCTTTTATTTAGTGAGCGTTCGCTTGTTCGTTCATTTTAACGAACGTGTTCACCATTTAGTTTCAGATAACGAACGTCCGTTCGTTAATCTGCTCGTCAGTTTTTCTTTTTCTCGGGTTTTTCCGCGATTATTTCTAATCGTGATTTCTGATCCGATTTTCGTTCTAGTTTATCTTTTCGCTTGTTTATCGGAATCAGGCGATTCAAGCGCCTAGAGTTTCTTCTCGAAACCCTCTTTCTGTTTAACCAACTCAAACAAGTTTTTGCATCTGTAAAATTTGACCTAGATCCAGATTAGTAAATGAAGCTTGTTTCTTTCGCCGTTTGACTTTCTTTGCTTCCTTTGATTTGATTCTTTTTTCAAACCGGAGTTCTTAAGTTGAACTTTCTGGTTAGATTTCTTATTTCAGTTTTAATCATGCATTAGATGAGTAATTCTTGTATGCTTGTTTGTTTGCAATAGAGTACCCGGAGTGTGCCGCTTGCTAATTTGAATCTCTAGGTTTCGCGGATCATCAGCAAGGCAAGTAACACTTTGATCATACCTCTTTACTACCCAGTTTTATTGCATTAGATCAACCCTCAAACAATTGCATGATTAGGATCTGATTAATATGTGGGTTTTGGGAAGTAGATGAGGTAGTACCTATTACCTGTTTTATTATCAAACCCTTGGGAGTTACTCTGCGTTTGCTTATTATGCCATGCTATGCTAGTAGACGTGGATTGGGTGAGTGTATCCATGACAGATGTGAGATTGTTAATTAATGGTTTATTTAAGATGGCAACTTTAATACACATCTGGGTGGATTGAGGCACCTGGGTATTCCAGTGATTGCCTGTTTTTTTATGGACCGCCACCCAGGCTCAAAGGGATCATGAGATTATTCATGCTAGAAACTTCCGTGTGCAGCCACAAGCTACTATCGGCTCTAGAATAATTGATTAAGTTGTGCGAACTCTTACAGTGGTAGACTAGCAGATGTAGGGGAAAGTAGGTGTAACGGTCTACCCGATCGTAAGGTGCTAGCACTTCTGAAAGACTATGTCTCGGTCATCCGTTTCTCAAACACCATGTAGTGCGAGAATCCCAACGGAGGAAATCGAGTCTTGTGGGGAAAAGTGTGCAAACCTCCGCAGAGTGTATAAACTAATCATGATTAGCCATGTCCCCGGTTATGGAAATTTTGAGTATCTAGTACTTGGATTATCATGTGAATCTCATTATGTTACTTTAATTAATTTTTTTGGGTTTTTAATGATGATCTTTAATTGGGATTGAGAGGATGTCTATCTTCTCAATGTTTAACAACCACCTTGATAGTTAAATAAAATTTATTCCTTTGCAGTAGGGAAAAACTGGCTTGACGCAAAACTGTAACCATAGAGCTTTCCACCAGCCATATATGCATGTAGTATAGCCTATTCTGTTCACTACTGTCTATGTGTTACATTGCCAGCATATTCCATGTGCTGACCCATTTTTGGGCTGCAATGTTCATGTTGCAGACTTTTCAGACGACGAGTATGGTGCCTTTAGGTCGTGGTTCTATACTCAGTGATGCCGTTGGAGTTGATGGACTCATTTATCTTTGAAGCCTTCCGTTGTTATCGTTATTAGATGGCCTTAAGCCATTTTTATTGTAATAAGTTCTCTTTTGAGACATTCGATGTAATAAGTGTGTGATTGCTACTCTGTTATAAATCCTTCAAGTACTGTGCATGTCAGCATTACTGATCCAGGGATGACACTAAAGCACATAGATCGGACTGTCTAAGGTCTGGTTGCTACAACTACTAATAGCAAGACTTCTCCCATGTCCTCAGGAACAAAAGTAACTACTCACAAAGCATAAACATGTTCATAATCAGAGGGGTATTAATATGCATATAGGATCTGAACATATGATCTTCCACCAATTAAACCAACTAGCATCAACTACAGGAGTAATTAACACTACTAGCAACCTACTAGCACTAATGCCGGACTTGGAGACAAGAATTGGATACAAAAGATGAACTAGGGTTTTGAGAGGAGATGGTGCCAATGAAGATGTTGATGGAGATTGCCCTCTCCCGATGAGAGGAGCGTTGGTGATGACGATGGCGATGATATCCCCCTCCGGGAGGGAAGTTTCCTCGGCAGAACAGTTCCGCCAGAGCCCTAGATTGGTTCTGCCAAGGTTCCGCCTCGTGGCAGCGGAGTTTCATCCGAGAAGATGGCTTCTTATTTTTTCCCATCAAAAGACTTAATATACCATAAGATGGTCACCGGAGGGCCACCAGGGGGCCCACGATGTAGGGGGGCGTGCCCCCCACCCTCGTGGGCAGGGTGCGGCCCCCCTGGTGAAGTTCTTGCTCTCGGTATTTTTTATATATTTGGAAAACGTCTTCCGTGAAGTTTCAGGACTTTCGGAGCTGTGCAGAATAGGTCTCTAATATTTGCTCCTTTTCCAGCCCAGAATCCCAGCTGCCGGCATTCTCCCTCTTTATGTAAACCTTGTAAAATACGAGAGAATAGGCATACGTATTGTGACATAATGTGTAATAACAGCCCATAATGCTATAAATATCGATATAAAAGCATAATGCAAAATGGACGTATCAACTCCCCCAAGCTTAGACCTTGCTTCCTCAAGCGAAAAGCCGAAATCGAAACATATGTCCACATGTTTAGAGATAGAGGTGTCGATAAAAATAAAATACGGACAGGAGGGCATCATGATCATTCTTAGAACATCAACTTATATAATTCTTGCCATATGATTTCTTATGCTAGAGTAATAATTCAATCACAATTTCAAGTATGAATTGTAAACTTCATTGAAAACTAACAAACTATAATCTCAGTCATTGGAGCAATTGCAATTTATCATAGCATAGGAAAGAGTCAATATATAAGAGCTTTTCAGCAAGTCCACATACTCAACTATCATATAGTCTTTCACAATTGCTGACACTCACACAATACTTATGGGTATGGAGTTTTAATCGGACACAGAGAAAGATAGGGGCTTATAGTTTTGCCTCCCAACGTTTTACCTCTAGGGTAATGTCAACAGTAATAGTTCATGAAAACTCACATCCAATTAGCCATATATACCAGGATCTTTCCAACATACCGTGCTTGCCAAAGGATAAAATGTAAAAAGGAAGGGTGAAGATCACCATGACTCTTATGCAATGTAGGAGATAAAAGTAAAAGATAAGCCCTTCGCAGAGGGAAGCAGAGGTTGTCATGCGCTTTTATGGTTGGATGCACAAAATCTTAATGCGAAAGAACGTCACTTTATATTGCCACATGTGATATGGACCTTTATTATGCAGGCTGTCGCCTTTATTTCTTCCATATCACACAATCGTATAAAGCTTATTTTCTCCCACACTAATAAGTCATACATATTTAGAGAGCAATTTTTGTTGCTTGCACCGATGACAACTTACTTGGAGGATCTTACTCGATCCATAGGTAGGTATAGTGTACTCTCATGGCAAGACTGGTTTAAGGGTATTTGGAAGCACAAGTAGTATCTCTACTTGGTGCGATGAATTTGGCTAGCATGAGGGGGAAAGGCAAGCTCAACCATGTTGAATGATCCATGACAATATAATTTATCTCAGATGTAAGAAAACATAACCCATTACGTTGTCTTCCTTGTCCAACGTCAACTCTTTAGGATGTCATATTTTAATGAGTGCTCACAATCATAAAAGATGTCCAAGATAGTATATCTATATGTGAAGACCTCTCTTTCTTTATTACTTCCTATTAATTTCAACGATGACCAAAACTATGTTTATCAACCCTCAATAACTTTTATTCATCATACTTTTCTATGTGAGCTCATTACTCTCCATAAGGCTCACATGATCTCTTTGTTTCTTTTTATTTCTTTCTCTTTTCTTTTATTCACTTAGGATCAAGGCAAAATAATCAAGCCCTTGACTCAACACTAATCTTTATTATATAGCTCATGGACTCGATTACATAGAAGGATTTATAAAGGAAAACTCACAACTAGATCATACTAAGAACTTTTATTTTACTGGATCAAAAAATTACCAAAAGGGTCAAACTAAGAAATACGGTAAAGATAAAAGTAATGGTGATAAGATACCGGGGCACTCCCCCAAGCTTGGCAGTTGCCAAGTGGAGTGCCCATACCAGATACTCAATTCTTCTTTGTTGGTGGAGACGGTGGTGATTTTGTTGATGGCGTAGGCTTGTCGTCCTTCGTCCAAGGCATAGGCTCACCATCATAGAAGGATGACCGAGTCTCCGGGATCCTCAAATCTGCAGCCAAACTCATCCTTTTGAATCTATATTCATACTCACAGTTTTGGTTTTGTAGGTCATAGATTTGAGCTTGAAGGTGCTTGATTTTCTCGTGAAGCTTGAAGATGGTCTCCCCGATGTTGTCGGCATCCAGCTTGCGTTTGTTGGTGAACTCTGTGATCATCATGTGGTTGGAGTTGAGTCCATGCTCCACCATCCCCTGACACTTGAAAACTTGTTGCTCCATTGCTTCGAGCCTCCTCTCCATGCTCCCGGTCCCCTTCGGTCCCTCAGCATCACGGATGTGCAGCAACCCATCACGCATCTCAATGGTTTGAGGGTGTCGCTGCACCTCCGCGAGGTAAGGGTTGATGACCTTCTCAAAGAACTTGTCCTTGGGAGCACTTGGAGATGTCATGATAATCTAGATCTGTCAGAAAAATAGCTCGAAACAAAGGCAGGAGATTTTTGCGTGATACGGGAGTCAAAACCCCCGGGAGATTATATAATGAATTTTTACCGACCAAAATACGTGTCGTGTACGAAAACGGAGTCCGGAGAGCACACGAGGTGCCCACGAGGTAGGGGGGCGCGCCCAATAGGGTAGGGCGTGCCCTCCACCCTCGTGGAGGCCTCGTGTCCTTCCCGGACTGCTTCTTATTTTTATATTTTTCTAAATATTACAAAACGAAGAAATATTGCCTTAAAACTGTTTTGGAGTCGGTTTACTTACCGTACCACATACCTATTCCTCTTTGGAGTCTGAAACATTCCAGAAAGCGTCCCTTATGTATTCCTCCAGGGTTACAGTTCCAATAACATTGGTTTCAACATTTATGGGATTACCTGAGATATAGTGTTTGATTCTTTGATCGTTCACCACCTTCGGATTTGTGCCTTCGAAGTTGTTGATTTTTATGGCACCGGAACGATAGACCTCCTTGATAACATAAGGGCCTTCCCATTTAGAGAGAAGTTTTCCTGCAAAAAATCTTAAACGAGAGTTGTATAGCAATACATAATCACCTACATTAAACTCACGCTTTTGTATTCTTTTGTCATGCCATCTTTTAACTTTCTCTTTAAACAACTTGGCATTTTGATAGGCTTGGGTTCTCCATTCATCAAGAGAGTTAAAATCAAATAACCTCTTCTCACCGGCAAGTTTAAAATCATAATTGAGTTCTTTAATAGCCCAATAAGCCTTGTGTTCTAGTTCGAGAGGTAAGTGACATGCTTTTCCATAGACCATTTTATACGGAGACATACCCATAGGATTTTTATATGCAGTTCTATAAGCCCATAATGCATCATCAAATTTCTTGGACCAATTCTTTCTAGATCTATTAACAGTCTTTTGCAAAATTAATTTGAGCTCTCTATTACTCAATTCTACCTGACCACTAGACTGAGGGTGATAAGGAGATGCAATTCTATGATTAACATCATATTTAGCAAGCATTTTACGGAAAGCACCATGAATGAAATGTGATCCACCATCAGTCATTAAATATCTAGGGACTCCAAATCTTGGAAAAATAACTTCTTTAACCATTTTAATAGAAGTGTTATGATCAACACTACTAGTTGGAATAGCTTCTACCCACTTAGTAACGTAATCAACAGCAACTAAAATATGTGTATATCCATTAGAGGAAGGAAAGGGTCCCATATAGTCAAAGCCCCAAACATCAAATGGTTCAATAACAAGTGAATAATTCATAGGCATTTCTTGACTTCTACTTATATTACCAATTCTTTGACATTCATCACAAGATAAGACAAACTTACGGGCATCCTTGAAGAGAGTAGGCCAATAAAAACTAGATTGCAATACCTTATGTGCAGTTCTATCTCCAGCATGGTGTCTTCCATAAGCTTCGGAGTGACACTCGCGTAGGATATGTTCCTATTCATGCTCAGGTACACAATGTCTAATAACACCATCAACTCCTTCTTTATAAAGATATGGGTCATCCCAAAATTAATGCCTCAAATCATAGAAGAACTTTTTCTTTTGCTGGTATGTGAAACTAGGTGGTATAAACTTAGCAACAATGTAATTAGCATAATCAGCATACCATGGAGCAATATGAGAAGCATTTATGACATTTAATTGCTCATCAGGAAAGCTATCATCAATAGGTAGTGGGTCATCAAGCACATTTTCCAACCTAGACAAGTTGTCTGCAACGGGGTTCTTAGCTCCTTTTCTATCAACAATATGTAAATCAAATTCTTGTAGCAAGAGAACCCATCTAATAAATCTAGGTTTAGCATCTTTCTTTTCCATAAGGTATTTAATAGCAGCATGATCAGTGTGAATAGTTACTTTAGAATCGACAATATAAGGTCTGAACTTATCACAAGCAAATACAACTGCTAAGAATTCCTTTTCAGTAGTAGCATAATTTCTTTGAGCATTGTCTAGGGTTTTACTAGCATATTGAATAACATTTAATTTCTTATCAACTCTTTGTCCTAGAACAGCACCTACAGCATAATCACTAGCATCACACATAATTTCAAACGGTAAATTCCAATCAGGTGGCTGAACAATAGGTGTAGAGATCAATGCTTTCTTAAGTAATTCAAATGCTTCTACACAATCATCATCAAATACAAATGGTATATCTTTTTGTAATAAATTAGTCAGAGGCCGAGAGATTTTTGAGAAGTCCTTAATAAACCTCCTATAAAATCTGGCATGACCAAGGAAACTTCTTATACCTTTGATGTCCTTCGGACATGGCATCTTCTCAATGGCATCAACTTTGGTTTTATCAACTTCAGTACCTCTTTCAGAAACTTTATGCCCCAAGACAATACCTTCATTAACCATAAAATGGCACTTTTCCCAATTCAAGACGAGATTAGTTTCTTCACATCTCTGCAAAACTCGATCAAGGTTGCTCAAGCAATCATCAAAAGAAGATCCATAGACGGAAAAGTCATCCATGAAAACTTCACAAATCTTTTCACAAAAGTCAGAGAATATAGCCATCAAGCATCTTTGAAAGGTAGCAGGTGCACTACATAAACCAAAAGTCATACATCTATAAGCAAAAGTACCAAAAGGGCATGTAAAAGTAGTCTTTGATTGATCTTTGGCTGACACAGGTATTTGAGAGAAACCAGAATAACCATCTAGAAAGCAAAAATGTGTATGTTTGGTTAATCTTTCTAGCATTTGATCGATAAAAGGTAAGGGGTAATGATCCTTTTTAGTAGCCTTATTTAATTTGCGGAAATCAATTACCATCCTATAACCTGTAATAATTCTTTGAGGGATGAATTCATCTTTATCATTTGGAACAACATTAATACCTCCCTTCTTAGGGACACAATGGATAGGGCTTACCCACTGACTATCAGCAACGGGATAGATTATACCGGCCTCAAGGAGCTTTAGTATTTCCTTTCTTACCACTTCTTTCATTTTAGGATTCAGCCGGCATTGATGATCACGAACTGGTTTAGCATCTCCTTCCAAATTAATTTTATGTTGACATAGAGTGGGACTAATGCCCTTAAGATCATCAAGAGTATACCCAATAGCAGCACGGTGCTTCTTCAGAGTTTTCAATAATCTCTCTTCCTCATGCTCTGAAAGGTTAGCACTAATAATAACAGGATATATCTTTTTCTCATCAAGACAAGCATATTCAAGAGTATCAGGTAACGGTTTAAGCTCAAAGATGGGATCACCCTTGGGTGGAGGAGGATCCCTTGGGATTTCAACAGGTAAATTGTTTTTTAGAATATGTTCCTGTTGAAAGAATACTTCATCTAATTCCCTTCTTTCATTCATAAACATATCATTTTCATGGTCTAGCAAGTATTGTTCTAAAGGATCACTAGGAGGTACGGCAATAGAAGCAAGACCAATAATTTCATCTTTACTAGGTAATTCTTCATCATGGTGTTGTCTACTAAATTTAGAGAAATTAAATTCATGAGTCATATCATCTAAACCAATAGTAACAACATCCCTTTTGCAATCTATGGTAGCATTAACAGTGTTCAGGAAGGGTCTATCAAATATAATGGGACAAAAGCTATGTTGTGGGGAACCAAGAACAAGAAAATCAGCAGGATATTTAGTTTTCCCACACAAGACTTCAACATCTCTAACAATTCCCATTGGTGAAATAGTATCTCTATTGGCAAGTTTAATTGTGACATCAATATCTTCCATCTCAGCAGGTGCAATACCATGCATAACTTCTTTGTATAAGGAATAAGGTATTGCGCTAGCACTAGCACCCATATCACATAAGCCATGATAACAATGATCTCCTATTTTAACAGAAATATCAGGCATGCCTACCATAGGTCTAGGCTTATCTTTAGCACAGGGTTTAGCAATTCTAGCAGTTTCATCACAGAAATAAATAACATGCCTATCAATATTACCAGACAAGAGATCTTTAACAATAGCAATATTAGGTTCAACTTTAACTTGCTCAGGAGGTGTATACGTTTTAATATTGCTTTTACGAACTACAGTTGAAGCTTTAGCATGATCCTTTATCCTAACAGGAAAAGGTGGTTTCTCAACATAAGAAGTAGGAACAATTGGATCATTATAAGTGATAATCTTTTCTTCAACTTTAATAGGTGCAGCTACTTTTACTTCTATGGGAGGATGATATTTAAACCACTTCTCCTTGGGGAGATCAACATAAGTAGCAAAAGATTCACAGAAAGAAGCTACTATCTCTGAGTCAAGTCCATATTTAGTGCTAAATTTACGAAAAATATTGGTATCCATAAAAGATTTAACACAATAAAAACTAGGTGTCATACCTGACTCATTACCTTTGTCGAGGTCCCAATCTTCGGAGTTGCGTTAATTCTTTCCAATAAATCCCATTTTAACTCAATAGTCTTCATCATAAAAGAGCCAGCACAAGAAGTATCAAGCATGGTGCGATTGTTATCAGAAAGCCGAGCATAAAATTTTTGAATAATCATTTCTCTTGAGACCTCGTGATTGGGGAATGAATATAACATTGATTTCAGCCTCCCCCAAGCTTGAGCTATGCTTTCTCCTTTGTGAGGCCAAAAATTATATATGTAATTGAGATCACGATGAACAAGATGCATAGGATAAAACTTTTGATGAAATTTCAATTTCAATCGTTTGTAGTTCCAAGACCCCATATCATCACATAGCCTATACCATGTCGATGTGTCTCCCTTGAAAGATAAAGGGAAGACCTTCTTCTTAACAACATCTCCGGGTACACCTGCAAGCTTAAATAATCCACAAACTTCATCCACATATATTATATGCTCATCAGGATGTTTTGTTCCATCTCCTAAAAAAGGATTAGCTAGTAGTTTTTCTATCATACCCGAAGGAATTTCAAAGCAGACATTTTCATTTTCAGTAGGTTGAGGAGCAACTCTTTTCTCTACTGGTCGGGGTGAAGATACCCCAAACAAGCCCCTCAGAGGATTACTTTCCATAGTAACAAGTGACAGTAAATTTCAGCACACTATATAAATTTTTCCTTACCAAATTCCACCTACCAAAGGCACTTCACTCCCCGGCAACGGCGCCAGAAAAGAGTCTTGATGACCCACAAGTATAGGGGATCTATCGTAGTCCTTTCGATAAGTAAGAGTGTCGAACCCAACGAGGAGCAGAAGGAAATGATAAGCGGTTTCCAGCAAGGTATTCTCTGCAAGTACTGAAATAAGTGGTAACAGATAGTTTTGTGATAGGATAGTTCGTAACGAGCAACAAGTAACAAAAGTAAATAAAGTGCAGCAAGGTGGCCCAATCCTTTTTCTAGCAAAGGAGAAGCCTGGACAAACTCTTATATAGAGAAAACCGCTCCCGAGGACACATGGGAATATCGTCAAGCTAGTTTTCATCACGTTCATATGATTCGCGTTCAGTACTTTGATAATTTGGTATGTGGGTGGACCGGTGCTTGGGTTCTGCCCTTACTTGGACAAGCATCCCACTTATGATTAACCTCTATTGCAAGCATCCACAACTACAACAAAAGTATTAGGGAAACCTAACCATAGCATGAAACATATGGATCCAAATCAGCCCCTTACGAAGCAACGCATAAACTAGGGTTTAAGCTTCTGTCACTCTAGCAACCCATCATCTACTTATTACTTCCCAATGCCTTCCTCTAGGCCCAAATAATGGTGAAGTGTCATGTAGTCAACGTTCACATAACAGCACTAGAGGAGAGACAACATACATCTCATAAAAATATCGAATGAATACCAAATTCACATGATTACTAATAGCAAGACTTCTCCCATGTCCTCAGGAACAAAAGTAACTACTCACAAAGCATAAACATGTTCATAATTAGAGGGGTATTAATATGTATATAGGATCTGAACATATGATCTTCCACAAATTAAACCAACTAGTATCAACTACAAGGAGTAATTAACACTACTAGCAACCTACTAGCACCAATCCCAGACTTGGAGACAAGAATTGGATACAAGAGATGAACTAGGGTTTTGAGAGGAGATGTTCCTGATGAAGATGTTGATGGATATTGCCCTCTCCCGATGAGAGGAGCGTTGGTGATGACGATGGTGATGATTTCACCCTCCGGGAGGGAAGTTTCCCCGGCAAAACAGCTCCGCCAGAGCCCTAGATTGGTTCCGCCAAGGTTCCGCCTCGTGGCGGCGGAGTTTCGTCCGAGAAGATGGCTTCTTGTTTTTTTTCCATCGAAAGACTTCGTATAGCAGAAGATGGTCACCGGAGGGCCACCAGGGGGCCCATGATGTAGGGGGCGCGCCCAGGGGGGTAGGGCACGCCCCCACCCTCGTGGGCAGGGTGTGGCCCCCCTGGTGAAGTTCTTGCTCTTGGTATTTTTTATATATTTGGAAAACGTCTTCCTTGGAGTTTCAAGACTTTTGGAGCTGTGCAGTATAGGTCTCTAATATTTGCTCCTTTTCCAGCCCAGAATCCCAGCTGCCGGCATTCTCCCTCTTTATGTAAACCTTGTAATATAAGAGAGAATAGGCATAAGTATTGTGACATAATGTGTAATAACAGCCCATAATGCAATAAATATCGATATAAAAGCATGATGCAAAATGGACGTATCATGTGTCCACGTACCCTCGTAGACCGAAAGCGGAAGCATTAAGTAATGCGGTTGATGTAGTCGAACATTTCGCGACCCAACCGATCAAGTACCGAACACACGGCACCTCCGCGATCTGCACACGTACAACTTGGTGACGTCCCTCGAACTCTTGATCCAGCTGAGGCGGAGGGAGAGTTTCGTCAGCACGACGGCGTGGTGACAGTGATGATGAAGTTACCGGCGCAGGGATTCGCCTAAGCATTGCAACGATATGACCGAGGTGTGTTTCTGTGGAGGGGGGCACCGCACACGGCTAAGAGAAACTTTGGTGTGTCTTTGGGGTGCCCCTCCCACGTATATAAAGGGGGGAGGGAGGAGGAGGCCGGCCACGGGAGGAGGCGCGCCATGGGGGGGTGGCAATCCTACTCCAAGTAGGATTCAGCCCCCCTTTCCTATTCCAACAAGGAGAAGGGGAAAGGAGAGGGAGGAGAGAAGGAAAGGGGGGCCGGCCCCCCTAGTCCAATTCAGTTTGGGCTAGGCGGGAGCGTGCCACACCTTGGCCTGCCTCCTCTCTTCCACCACTAGGCCCATGAGGCCCAATAACCCCCTGCAGGGTTCCGGTAACCCCCCGGTACTCCGGAAAATACCCGATACACCTCGGAACTATTCCGGTGTCCGAATATAGTCTTCCAATATATCAATCTTTATGTCTCGACCATTTCGAGACTCCTCGTCATGTCTGTGATCTCATCTGGGACTCCGAACTACCTTTGGTACATCAAAACACATAAACTCATAATACCGATCGTCATCGAACGTTAAGCGTGCATAGCCTACGGGTTCGAGAACTATGTAGACATGACTGATACACCTCTCCGGTCAATAACCAATAGCAGAACCTAGATGCTCATATTGGCTCCTAGATATTCTATGAAGATCTTTATCGGTCAATCCGCACAACAACATACATTGTTCCCTTTGTCATCGGTATGTTACTTGCCCGAGATTCGATCGTCGGTATCACCACACCTAGTTCAATCTCGTTACCGACAAGTCTCTTTATTCATTCTGTAATGCATCATCCCGTAACTAACTCATTAGTTACATTACTTGCAAGGCTTATAGTGATCTGCATTATCAAGAGGGCCCAGAGGTACCTCTCCGATACACGGAGTGACAAATCCTAATCTCGATCTATGCCAACCCAACAAACACCTTTGGAGACACCCTGTAGAGCATCTTTATAATCACCCAGTTACATTGTGATGTTTGATAGCACACAAGGTGTTCCTCCGGTATTCGGGAGTTGCATAATCTGATAGTCAGAGGAACATGTATAAGTCATGAAGAAAGCAATAGTAATAAAACTAAACGATCATTATGCTAAGCTAACGGATGGGTCTTGTCCATCACATCATTCTCTAATTATGTGATCCTGTTCATCAAATGACAACACATGTCCATGGCTAGGAAACTTAACCATCTTTGATTAACGAGCTAGTCAAGTAGAGGCATACTTGGGACACTCTATTTGTCTATGTATTGACACATGTATCAAGTTTCCGGTTAATACAATTCTAGCATGAATAATAAACATTTATCATGATATAAGGAAATATAAATAACAACTTTATTATTGCCTCTAGGGCATATTTCCTTCAGTCTCCCACTTGCACTAGAGTCAATAATCTCGTTCACATCGTCATGTGATTTGACACCAATAGTTCACATCTTTATGTGATTAGTTCACATCTCCATGTGAATAATACCGAAAGGTCTTACTAGAGCTAATAATCTAGTTCACATTGCTATGTGATTAACACCCAAAGAGTGATCATGTTTTGCTTGTGTAACATCCCAAATTTTCAATTTGGAATGTTATACATTAGATCATCATACATATCATATTTTCTTGCATTTTGGTCGATCCTAGAAATTTCACGCAACTCAAGGACCCCGGAGAGAGTTGGAGATTTTGTTATTTTCATATTTGAGTTTTCTCAAATTTTGAAAAGAGGATCATTTGATTTATTTATTTCATCTTCAATTATTTTTCCAATATCAAAAATATGAGAGAGGGAATGATATGACTTTCCCAAAATTTAGGAAAAATGAAGATTTAATAAATAAATCAAATTTTGGATTTTCTGGAGTTTATTTGCATTTTATTTGGATTAGGGAAAAATGCGTGTTCTAAAAAATTGCATCTAGGACCGGAGAAAAGTTCATTTTGTTCGACTCATTTTTAGGAGTCGGGGAAAATTTACTTTAGAATTTTTGGAGTTCGTTTAGTTTTTCTTTTCTTTGTTTTTCTGCACGCGTAACTATTTAAAAATAAACGCAGCGCCCGCCTGGGCCAAGGCCCAGCCGCCCCTTGCGCGCCCGCACGCAGCCAGCCGCCGCCGCCTCCGAGTCCGGCTCGGACTCCAGCCGCCGCCGCCGCCGCCCGTTTGCTTGCCCCCTCCCCCAAGCTATCCCCCCCTTTAAATAGCTAGCACCCCCCCTCTCCTCCCACACCAGCCACCGCCGCCCCAAGCCGCAGCCCG